>NC_051162.1:104593331-104620048 GCF_013339745.2 Dermacentor silvarum | reverse complement strand
CTTAAAACGTTGCGGTCACCACGGCGCATCGCAGGCGGCAGAACGGCTCACGCAGTATAGCACACGAGGAATGACAGTGATAACGAGGCAACAAATCTTATCGCTACTGATCTTGTCAACACTTCTAAAGGTTGGAAAGGACTGGCGTTCACCACTTCGCGGCAATGAAACGCAAACACAGAACACATACAAGTCGCGTACGCTGGGTGCACCGATCGGACACGTTTCATTCGCCACGCCCTGAACATGTGTCGTACTCGGAACGCACGTGTATGTGATGGCCTTCTCGTTTGCAATGCACACGCGAAGCACGGCACAAGAAATCACGAAGTCGACGGCTTGAAATATTTCTTCCGACGCTCTCGTAAACACAACACACTTCCTGCACCCCGTCTGTTTCCGTCGGCGATCGCCCGCACTGATGAGGCCTGGGCCGGTATTTTGGAGCGATGCCTTATGACTTATTCTATACTATAGTATTATTCATCCACCGCTCACGGCCGGCTGATCCCGTTGATAACGCGAACGGACCGTCGCTCTGACCACTGACAAAGCGCGATATGCGCGAAAAGGCATTAGCACCGGAAAGGCATCGCTACAAAATACCGGCCTAGGCCTCGCGTCAGCACTTCGCTTCGAGCAAGCGCCATTTTCACAAATTTTCTGATGAATTTTACTTTCAGAAATTCTATTAGTTCAGCAACGCCTATGAACCACGCGGAGGGCCTGCGTTGTTGTGGTTCGGGATGATTTTTTTTCTGATGGACACGGTCCGCCGACACCGCATTTTCTGCGACACGGGACACTTAACGCTGTGGCGTTAATAGATCACGCAGCCCTACTCTGAACTGATTCTAGATTTCGAGTTAAATACTTACGATAGGAAGACCAGACAGATGGAGTGCAATCGAGTTAAGTTGGGCAAAGGTTTGGCAAGCTTATTTACGATCGTTGAATTATGTAAGTTGCAGCATATGTACCGTAATATTCTTGAAGTGTTGGCGCATATGAACGTAATATGCGCTAACCACAAAAGGGTCAAAGGGAAGCCTCAGGATACTTGCAGTGCTTGTCATGGAAAACTGTGGTTGTATTAACGTGATGCAAAAACGTACAGTTAGTGAGCCTGCGGCTAAAAGGTATTGCTTTACCGCGTTGAAGTGCCATTAATGAATCATCTCGCTTTCCTTTCAAGTATAGTGTTATGTTGGTTTATATGATTTCTTGTCCACCAACGATTGGTCACTTGTCACAGAAAAAAAGAATGTTGATGAGCAAGTAGATTCGTTTGCCAAGCTTGTTTTGAGCAGTATGCGCAAATAAATTCATGAATACAGTCCTAAATGCTCTAAATATCTCCACTGGTTCTCATGTGAACTTATAAGTGTTCTAAAGTATAAAGATCGCGCGAACCGTAAATCCAGAAGTCCTGTGCCTAATGAGTGGAGAGAAGAATTTAGATTGCTCCGGACTCTCTGCAAACGCCTCTGTAAGCGGGATCATGACTCATATATTGCACTCTTGGAGAAGAGCGCCTCCGACCGGCCAGTGGAATTTTGGAAGTATATCCGCAAGCGCTGTAGTAGACGTGGAGAGTGTTTTCGCTTGCTCGATTTTAGAGGAGTAGAAGTCCAAGTAGTCGCGGATTGTTTTGCTGGCAATTTCTCATCCTCATATAAAACTTCAAGTTTCAACGCTGGTGTCAGTCAGCAGCAAACAGCGATTCCTACATCTAGTGCTGTATTGTATGATGAAAAGTTCAACAGCGAATGCCTGAAGCACTTGAAACTCTCCCTATTCATGCGGTCCTGATGGCATCCCCTCTGCAATATTAAAATCTTATGGCAGTATATTGGCCCAAGTATTGACATCTATATTTAATAACTCTTTGAATACGTCCACTTTCCTTCACACGTGGAAAACTCATGTTTTCCCTGTTTTTAAGTCTGGCTGTACAACCGATGTCTGGAATTATAACCCGATTTCTCTTCTTTTTGCAACATCTAAGATTTTTGAGCTTGCTCTTCACAAGATTTTGTCTTTTACTGTGAAAAACTAATTGATTCCGAATGAGCATGGATTTATCACCAGCCGCTCCACTATCACAAATCTCGCAATTTTCTTGACACCGATCTCCACGCCAGTATTTCAACGGGGGCAAGTTGACACCATTTATTGTGACCTCAGCAAAGCTTTTGATGTGTTCAGCCATTCACTGCTTCTGATCAAACTTAGGCACTTTGGTGTTGACTGCTCAATTGCAAATCTTTGGCGCAGTTATGTTCTTGATACCTCATGTTATGCTAACGTCAAGGACCAAACATTTTCTGTTTACATGGCAATTAGCGGCGTCCCTCAAGGATCCGTTAGTGGGCAACTCTTCTTTTTTTAATTTTACAGCGAAGCTGAATACGGCTAATTTTCGGAGGATCGATGTCCGTAGAACCAAAACCGTGGGGCTATCCCGAACATTGTGCAATACTGGGCCAACCCGCGGTGGCCCTGAAGCAACCTTGAATCACTCCGCCAATTTGCAAAAATAGGTTTGATATCTTGGGTCCAAATACAACCCGTATCAGATATTAAGCTGATAACCCACTGAACTCACAATTCTCACTGAACACAAGACAATTGTAGCCGTCTTAGACCAGCCAAAATGGTCTAGAACGTCTACAACTATTCAAGACGGATGCAAAACGACTTTTTATGTACGGCTTGAGAAGGTTTTGTGAAAGACGCCTGGAAGGCGTCTTATTAAAGCTGTTTTAAGTTTACAGCTTGTTAAGAGGGCTAGAAAACGCTTTCGAAAAACGTCTCGAAGATATCTGTGTGGATCTTTATCCAGACATACGTATAAAATATACATTTTGGTGCTTTCCTCTGCTTCATACGGTTGTTAGATATCTAGCGCCGATACTGCTCACACAGCCGACATATAAAAATGCGTAAATGCACTGCCTTTCCTTTGGTCGATCGTTTTATCATCCTGTAAGGTGCACATTTCTATTAGCTGCACATGTGTCGTTGCGCTGTATGCCCAGTCGTAGCGTCTATACGTATTTCACGAAGAAAACAAAAACATGAAATAAACGGAAAAATAGCGCTAGATTGAAGCCATCATACATACAAGACCCAAGGCCTTAAACCACGTTAATTGAGAAAGCACAAAATGTCAGAAATAAATCCCAGGGTCATATACGTGCCAGAACTATGAAGCAGACCGTGGTGGAGACTCCGGATTAATTTTGACCACCTGGGATGTTTAACGTACACATCAAGCTCAGTACACGAGCGTTGTTGCGTTTCACTCCTATCGTACCCGGGATCTCGAGCTCAGCAGCGCGATGCTATAGCCACTAAGCTACCATGGCGAGTAACAGAAAACGTCCGCCTACGCTGAACAGCTGCGCAAATTTAGTTTGAGCGCTAGTTTCAGATAGATGGATAATCATCATCATAAGCATATATCTATGTCCACTGCAGGATGAAGGCCTCTCCCTGCGATATCCAATTACCCCTGCCTTGCGCTAGTTGATTCCAATTTGCGTCTGCAGATTTCCTAACTTCATCACCCCACTTAGTTTTCTGCCGTCCTCGACTGCGCTTCCCTTCTCCTGGTATCCATTCTGTAACTCTAATGCTCCACCGGATATCCATTCTGCGCATTACATGGCCTGCTCAGCTCCATTTCTTCCTCTTAATGTCAACTAGAATATCGGCTATCCCCGTTTGCTCGCTGATCCGCACCGTTCTCTTCCTGTTTACATTAGGCCTAAAATTTTTCGTTTCAAGCTCTTTGTGCGGTCGTTAACTTAGATGGATAGGTGAGTGCAACGATATATTTTTGTGGCAGAAGATGTGCGGTTTTCCACGGGATGTTACAATCGGCGTTTTTCCCACGGTGCTGGTTCAACCTCCACGCCAGCGCGTTATTTGGCAGTGTTTAGCTTCTACCGACATCTGCATATTCAGCTGCATCACAATTGCGCTGTCAACTGTTCAATCAAGTAGTAAAAAAAAACAATAGTATCGCAAGTTGATCAATTCCCAATTTATTACGCTTTTCACCGTCGTGTACTCCGAAGTTGTGAGACTGAATCGTTCATTCCATCGCTCTTTCAAATTAAATACCTATATACGCTCAAAAGCTACAGCTAAAATTGGCGCTATAAGTACTCATGCGCACTTTGGGGGGAAAGCGGCATATATCATGCGTTCCATCTAGACGTGTTCGTTTTGCCCAATTATTTGCAACAAGAGCACGGCGATTTTAGAAGTGCACCACATTTTATAGTGAGTGTTTCCAGAAATTTTAATACTGCAAAGTTTATTTGTGACGTATTTGAAATGTTTTGAATGACCTTGCTTTGTATATTTACTTGGAATATTTTTCACAATAAATAGAAGCGCGAACTTAACAAACTGGTCACGCTGCACCAAGGCCGATATTGCAGTTACCAGGACTGGGCACAATTGGTCAGCAGCTCAGTACAGCTGATGCATGGCGGGGGGGGGGGGGGGGCGAGGGGGTATTATGCAAGCGTCTACCTAGATTGCAGCACTTAAAGCGGGCAAATTTGCTATAGAAATAAGTTTGCAGTCCACGTGAACTTATGACAACGTTTACAAGGGCTTTGCACAAAAACAATCTCATTAGATAATTAGCGGTATCTTCAGAGCCGCGTATACTTAATCTATTTTGTCTGCTTTAGATGTGTTATTAGGTGCAGTTTACAAAATTGTGATGACGTTTAGTATTGCTATGTCGTAGAGTTGTAAACTTGATACTTTGCAATTTTCGAGACTTTCGATAGACAGTGGCGACATTAAATCAACATCTGCTTCCAGCCCATACTTGATTTTACATTTATTTTAAATGCAACAAACGTAATCGAAGTCGGTGTAGCGATTGCGGAGAATATCCATTTCACCATTCCTATGGATCCCGAGCTAGCGCAGCATGCGTTGTGCATTTCAGAGCGGACGCGCTACCGATCACGTTTCCGGAGTTTCCTTTCTCCGTGCAAACTAGACCGCATTCTAGTACAGGCAGCTCCGCGGCTGCTGCCCACGGAGCTGCCGCGCTGGGCGCCTATCTTGAAAGCGAATCTGCGATGTGGCCGAAGTGCGCGCCCGCGGTGCCCTTATCTTCAAAGCGATCTGCGATGCATGACCCGAGTGCCGGTAGCTTCGTATGCGCTGTGCTTTCGACGGTTACTTCGCGAAGCGAGAGCCAGCGCGAAGGTCAATTTGCTCGATGCC
Organism: Dermacentor silvarum; assembly: GCF_013339745.2. Taxonomy (NCBI): domain Eukaryota; kingdom Metazoa; phylum Arthropoda; class Arachnida; order Ixodida; family Ixodidae; genus Dermacentor; species Dermacentor silvarum. The sequence goes on along the minus strand of NC_051162.1, from coordinate 104,614,786 downwards.
GCTGGCGCGCTTCCCTCACTCCAGCGTTTTCACGAGTTTCCGCGGTCATCGAGCAATTGATGTGTTCATGTTTACCTGTGCGCGCGTGACACCGTGCTTGTTTATTTAGTTAGTAAGAGAATATTTACACCTTATACGGCCAATAAAACTACTATCCTTACTTCGTATAGCTGTCTACTAAATGATTTCGCAATCGATGCTTCGCCTTTCGGGCGAAACTGCGACTTTTTCAATTTAGAACGCTCGCAGAGCATGCTCTCCATTTTGTCTGTTCAATGCGTTAACCAACAACCCTTGTTGACCCTCGTAGTACACGGCGTCACTTCTTTGACTCGGAAAGCGGATCCTGCTTCATCGTAGCCTGCGTTCGTATTCGCCGACAAAAAAAAAGTGAGAACCGCATGAAAGTGCCGTATTTCTGAGAATTGTTACACCGTAAGGCCCTTTGTATGGGCATGTCACATGTGGGCAACGCGCTCGAGAGGTATTATTTTAAAAATTTTATTTATTTGTACAATACTGCAGGCCCAAATGGGGGCCCAAGCAGGAGGGGCAGAATATATATATATATATATATATATATATATATACATGAAAAAGAAATACAAAAGCAATCCAACATATGTAATGATCAGAAAAAATGAGAGCGACGTCTACATAACATCAATAGAAGGTACACTGAAGGAATAAAACTTGAGCAACATTTATTTATTTATTTAACATACCCTCAGGGCCAAATGCATTATAGAGGGGAGTGAGTTACATGTGAAAGAATGTACATATATACATAACAAAGAATGAGCAAGCACATAAAATTCTAATTATACAATGTTAGCTAGGGCGTTCTTGAATAGGTGGTGATTTCTGATGGAGATTACATCCAAAGGAAGGTGATTCCACTCTTCGGATGTCCTTGGTAAGAATGACTGAAAAAAAAAGCGTCAGTTCTGCAAAAAGGAATTCGAACTTTTTGTGCGTGATCTAGGCGAGATGAAACATACTGAGGAGGTGATATAAGCTCATGGTGGAGCTGAGAATGATGAAATATGGAGTGAAAAAGGCTCAAACGAAACAACTTACGACGGGATGCAAGGGTTGATAGGTCAGGACTTAATTTCATGGCAGATATGCTTGCTGTTCTGTTGTAGTTAGAAAGAATGAAACGCGTGGATTTAGAACAGTATCACACGGAGTTCAAGGCATCAGGAATAAAGGCAATACTCATATATGAGCACTTGCAACCATTCCAACGATATGCATTGGTGTTCCAGTTAGTTTGTGCTTGAATGCATAAAACAGCGTTTTCTTGAAAATTAAGTTAAACAACAGTGCATTTTTACTAGAAGTTTGACACCGCATATCTCGAAACCACTGCCATCCTGAGAATTCATTCCAAGTCGATATGCCTTGCATAATCACTAGCTACAATTCGTAGATAAAAGTATGTCCAGTAAAGTTATTAATAAAAATTTAATTAGCGTAACTATGTCAATTATTCAATTAAGCATTTTGATTTTTCGTAGAAGTAATAGGCCACCTCATCGAGTAATTTAGAACAAGGGTTAGAATTGTGCTGTTTGCCACATGTTCTTAAAATTTAGGTCAACGAAAAAAAAAAAGACCCTGTAGAATGAAAACGTACCGTGTGTTCTCATTCTAAATGGTTCTTTTTTTAAACAGAACCAAATTAAAAAAATCATTGCATGCGGCAGATAGCACTTGGAGAAGTGCAATGGCCTAGTCATATCACATGCTTCAAAACATTACGTTATTAAGCGGCTTTCTGTGTCACATAGAGAGAGAGAGAGAGAGAGAGAAACATTCTTTAATAAGATGCGGGAGATGTTATCCTGCCTATTCGCCTGACATGCTACTCCAGGTGCTTAATAATGTAATGTTTTGACGTAGTGATATGACTAGCCCATGGCTCTTGTTCACGTTTAATACCATTTTAATTGAGTATGCTGTTATCGGTAAGCTGAACCAACGGCCAAGTATGTTGAGCTTACCACTAAGGCAAGGAAGACAGGAGAAGGTGAATACGTCATTGTGGCCTCAGTAATGACAGAACAAGGTGTTGGCCTTCAGCATAACACACAGATGTAAGGTCATATCGTTTGCGCCTTTAAATAAAATTATAAGTGTGTCCTGTATGTTCGACACATGTATTTTTGTGTCCTCATTAACTGCTTGTTTGGACCGTACATGAGAAAGATTTTTTTTATTCTGCTGCACTTGCTTTTTGACAAATCTATTTGACCTAATCTAAACCACAAGAGTGATTAATAAGTGGATTTTTGCCTTCTTCAGTTTTTTACTCGCATTGAATTGCATACTTTCAAACATCTAGGATAATAAATTGAAATTCAATGCTGCATCTCGCCTATAGTTTCTCTTGATTCTGGAGTTCATGTTACAAGAAAAAAAAAAGAGGACGCCGATAAAAAGGTGCTAATAAGATTTGGACGTACGGAAGCCTTGTTCACAACACGAACTGCTCGAAACGACGGCATTCTGCGTATGCAGGCGGGAGATTACCATCGTGGCGATGCACCGTTCTTTCTGTAGTTTGGATAGCAAGGGATTCGAGATAATTCCTTCAAATCCAGTCTCCTTCCGCCCCCCCCCCCCCCCCCCCCCAAAAAAAAAAACTTTTGTTACGGCCAGCGCCCTGCCCCCTTTTGTGCCTGGCACGTCACCTATTAACAAAGGCGCGTATCCTTCCAACGTGCGGCTATTATGGGCATTCGCGTATCAACGCTTGTCCGACGCCTGGGAACTTACAAAGAACGAAGCAGCGCAGTCAAGACGATCGCGGTGCTTTAGCTCCCCCACCCCCGAAAAAAATAACCGGGCTACGCACCTGGCTCAAAGTACGTCGCGAATATTCCGAGTGCGGTTTCCGGGAAGTGTTTCATTCGTTGCATAGAACATCATTCAGGTTTGCCAGTGACCTCGCTTGGCCGGGTGTCCTTGAGTTGACGCTGCCATTCACCATTTCCCCAAGAGGAGGCCTTGCCACGTGTTTTGAAAACTTATGACGTGCGGCGCATATTGTCACGACCTCGCAGGAGACGTGGAAGCAGGCGTACAGCACGTATACAAGCACTTTATATGAGCAGCAAACGCAACGTCGTTGTCGTCTCTGTTTTTCTACCCGCGCGCTACTTCAGCGTCGTTTCCATGGCCGGGCACATACCCGCGGCGACGATATAGCATGTGGCATTTGCCCCTCCTTTGAAAGAAGCATCGTCCCGATGCGCCAAGCGCCCAAGAAAGTGCAGTGATGGTGCAAAAGTGAGGTCATGATGCAAAATATGGCTTCATACGAAGCACGTGCACAACCTCGGGCAGATGCTGCCGGCGTTTGGAGCAGTAAGGACTGTCGGGCACAACTTCATAATTCACGTCACTGATGCGGCGTAGAACTGTGTACGGCCCGAAGTATCTTCGCAGGAGCTTCTCAGATAGCCCCCGCCGACGAATAGGAGTCCAAACCCACACCTGGTCGCCGACGTTGTACGTGACGGGTCTGTGTCGAAGATTGTAGTGTCTGGCATCGTAGTTCTGTTGCGCTTGGATGCGCAAGCGTGCAAGCTGCCTTGCTTCCTCGGCGCGTTGCGTAAACTCCTCGGCACCAGTCTCGTGATCACCACACTCGTGTGGCAGCATCGCGTCCAACAGTGTTGTTACTTCCCGGCCATAGACGAGGCTGAAAGGTGTCACGCGTGTTGTCTCCTGGCGAGCCGTGTTGTACGCAAATGTAACATATGGTAAAATCTCGTCCCAGTTCTTGTGGTCGACGTCGATGTACATACTCATCATGTCTGCCAGAGTCTTATTCAAACGTTCTGTCAGCCCATTGGTTTGGGGGTGATAAGCGGTTGTCTTGCGGTGAGTTGTACCACTTAATCGCAACACGGTATCCAGAAGCGCGGCCGTGAAAGCAGAACCTCTGTCGGTAATGACCACTGCGGGGGCGCCATGCCTTAGGACGACGGCTTCGATGAAAAATCGTGCTGCTTCGGCTGCTGTTCCCCGCTGGAGAGCACCTGTTTCGGCGTATCGGGTAAGATAATCAGTGACGACGATTATCCATCTATTGCCGGCAGAAGACACTGGAAATGGACCTAAAAGGTCCATGCCAACTTGTGCGAACGGCGCTTGTGGTATCTGAACAGAATGCAGCAGTCCAGCAGGCTTGACGGGTGGGGTTTTGCGGCGCTGGCAATCCAGGCATGTCTGGACATAACGTTTCACGACCGGCGCAAGTCTTGGCCAGTAATACTTTAGCCTAATTCTGGATAATGTGCGGGAGTAGCCCAAGTGACCAGCGGTCGGCTCGTTGTGACAGGCGTGTAGGACTTCGTTCCGTAGAGATGCGGGAACGACAAGTAGGTAGCTGCTGCCACTGGGTGAAAAGTTCTTTTTGTAGAGAACGTCGTGACGCAAGCAAAATGAAGGCAGCGCTCTGGCGAATAACCTCGGCACGCAGCTTGTTTTTCCCTCTAAGTAATCAATAAGAGGAACCAGTTCTGCGTCCTCGCGTTGCAGGCGTGAAACGGCGACAGCGTCTACCATGCCTAGAAAAGCCGCGTCGTCATCGTCGTGCAATGCAGTCTCAACAGGCGACCGAGACAGGCAGTCGGCGTCGGCGTGCCGCTTCCCCGATTTGTAGACAACAGTGAAGTCGAACTCCTGGAGCCGAAGGCTCCAGCGTGCTAGCCGACCAGCTGGATCTTTTAAATTAGTCAGCCAGCAAAGTGCATGGTGATCACTGACGACGGTGAAACAGCGACCGTATAGATATGGGCGAAATTTGAGGATGGCCCAGACTACCGCGAGGCACTCTTTTTCTGTAGTGGAGTAGTTAGTCTCCGTTCTGGATAGGGTCCTGCTGGCGTACGCAAGCACTCTTTCGGTGCCGTCCTGCCGCTGAAGAAGCACTGCGCCAAGGCCGACATTGCTAGCATCGGTATGAAGAATCGTCGGGGCGTCTTCGTCAAAGTGTGCGAGCACAGGAGGCGTCTGCAGCCGCTGCCGTAGCTCGTCAAATGCCCGTTGCTGCTCTTCGCCCCACACGAAGGGGACATCTTCGCGGGTGAGATGTGTTAATGGACACGCGATGCGCGAAAAGTCCGCAATAAACCGCCGGTAGTAGGCGCAAAGGCCCAGAAAACGTCGCACGGCCTTTTTATCAGATGGCGTCGGGAAATTAGCGACGGCAGCGATTTTATCAGGGTCAGGTCGAACACCTTCATGACTAACCACGTGACCGAGGAATTGAAGTTCCTCAAAACCAAAATGGCACTTTTCCGGTTTCAAAGTTAGGCCTGCTGAGCGTATTGCCTCAAAGACCGTCTTCAGTCTCCGTAAGTGTTCGTCGAACGTGGCGGAGAAAACAATCACGTCGTCGAGGTACACTAGGCAGGTTTGCCATTTGAGGCCTGAGAGTACCGTGTCCATGAGTCGTTGAAACGTTGCTGGCGCAGAACACAAACCGAAGGGAAGCACCTGAAATTCATAAAGTCCATCGGGTGTCACAAAAGCGGTCTTTTCACGGTCTCTCTCATCAACTTCGATTTGCCAGTAGCCGCTTTTCAAGTCCATCGACGAAAAGTAACGTGCGTTTCGTAGCCGGTCCAGTGAATCATCGATACGCGGTAGCGGATAAACGTCTTTCTTTGTGATCTGGTTGAGTTTTCGATAGTCGACGCAGAAGCGCAGACTACCGTCCTTCTTTTTCACCAATACGACAGGCGATGCCCACGGACTCTTAGATGGCCGAATAACTCCGTCCTCAAGCATCGTCTTCACTTGTTTTTGGATTGCCTCCCGCTCTTTTGGTGCTACACGATAAGGATTCTGCCGGATGGGTCTTGCGTCGTCTTCGGTGATAATACGGTGCTTGGTGAGCGGCGTCTGGCTAACTCTTGACGTTGATGCGAAGCAGCTGTTAAACTCATTGATGAGCTCAAGAAGGCTGTTGCGTTCGATGGGCGATAAAGTTCGACTGACATCAACCACAGGTGCAGGCATAGGCGCGGTGGACGCCGCGTGCTGCACTGAGAGGCAGTCTTGTATTGGGGCAATTTCGTCGAAGTAAGCAACAGCAGTGCCTTTAACAATCTGTCGACGTTCCCTGCTAAAATTCGTCAGCAGGAGTTCAGCATGTCCGTCGAGTACATTAATTACGGCCCTGGCGACGGAAACGCCCTGACTCAGTACTAGTGCGTTGATGTGTTCAGCGACGCCAGGCCCGGTGTGCAAGTTATCGCAGATGACAGGCACGAGGGAACAACTTCGCGGCGGAAGCGTGACGTCGTCGTCGGCGATACGTAAACGCGGTCGCTGGTCATCCGCGGGGTCGACGTCTTCGGAGCTCGTAGCAAATGTCACCATGCGGTCGCGGACATTAATAACTGCACCGTACTCCCTCAAGAAATCCATTCCCAAAATAAGTTCTTTACAGCACTCAAAGAGAATGACGAGGGTGGCAACGAAGGCTGAACCGGCGATTATGATTCTGGCTGTGCATTTTCCAATCGGCGTCATCAACTGGCCCCCGGCAGTTCTGATGTTGGGCCCGGTCCAGGGCGTCTTCACTTTTCTTAGTCTGTCGGCTAGCTTTAGACTCATTATCGAAAAATGCGAACCAGTGTCAACGAGAGCGGCCACTTGGTGGCCGTCAATGCTAACGACAAGATCGGCGCTGACGGCGTCTGTTACATGTGGTGTGGTTGGAATCGTCGGAGTCGTAGAGTCGTCGATCGTCGGTGATGGGGGTTCTTGGGAAGCTGGACGGTTTGCAACCTCACCCCCGGAGGTCGCTGCCTCTAGTTTCCCCGGCGCGGGCTAGGAGACCTGCCCCTAGAGGCGTCAGGAAAATCGCGACGGGTTGGTTGGGTGTAACGAGCCGGTGATGGGGAACGCGATCGAGGCGTCGTTGAACCTTCCGGTCGAAAGTTGGAAGGATTGTCGTCGCATGTACGTGGAGCGTCAAACCGAGGGTAACTATAGTTGGTGGGAAATCTGGGAAACCCAGCTGCGCGGTAGTGGCAAGCTCGATAAACATGTCCTGCTTCACCGCAATGAAAGCATAGCGGCCGGCGGTCAGCGGTGCGCCACAAATCGGTTTTTCGTAGCGGATAGCCGGCAGGGAATTCTCCGTAAGACCGCGGCGCAGCGATCGGCTGTCGGCGATACGGCATTGCTGGCGGCGGCTGTGACTGTCGAAGATAGGGCGTCGGGGATGGCGGCGGTGGCTGCGTCGGAGTGGTCGACGGTGTCAGCAGCATCGAAGTGGCGGGAGGTGGACGACAAAGAGCTTCCGCGTATGTGCATCGTCGCGGCGCCGCTTGCCAGTCGGGCGAAGAAAAGGCCTGTCGAACTTCCTCCCGGACGACATCAGCGACAGAAGCCACCGCTGGTGCCATGGGAGCAATTCCGAGCTGCCGGATCTCCTCTCGCACAATCTCTCGGATAACTTCACGCAGAGATGTGCCGCCGCTCTCAGGTAGCAGTGAAGCATTTGTTGGCGAGTTCGCGCGATCGTATTGGCGGTACCGCTGCTGTAGTGCCCGTTCGATAGCGGTAGCCTCCTTGGTAAATTCGGCCACTGTCGTCGGTGGATTCCTCACGAGTCCGGCAAACAGCTGCTCCTTCACTCCCCGCAAGAGATAGCGCAACTTCTTTTCTTCGGCCATCTCAGGATCTGCTCTGTGGAAAAGGCGGGCCATATCTTCTGCAAACATGGCAACGCTCTCATTTGGCTTCTGAACACGAGATTCGAGAAGGCGCTGCGCATTGTCTTTTCTGTCGCTGCTAGTGAATGTGTCTAGCAGCTGGGTGCGGAAGGCATCCCATGTGGTCAGGCTCCTCTCCCGGTTCACAAACCATGTCCGCGCACTGTCTCGAAGAGCAAAATAGACATAAGACAGCTTTTGCCGGGAGCTCCATTCATTATGACTGGCGACACGCTCGAACTGGTCCAGCCAATCTTGGACATCTTCAATGGCGTCACCATGGAAACTTTCTGGGACCATAGGATGCTGTAGCGTCACCTGCGATGGAGTTGCAGTGGCCATGGCGGTAGTACTTAGACGCGGTCCGGCAGGATCCTGCAAGGGGTTGAACTCGGGCGTCAGGCCTAGCAGGCGGCGGCTGTACCGGTGAACCGGAGTTTCGATGAGCGAAGGCGATTCCGCGTTCGATGGATGGCTCCGCGAAGGGGTGCTAAGCATGAGGCAATCCTACCCAGCACCTCCACCAGTGTCACGACCTCGCAGGAGACGTGGAAGCAGGCGTACAGCACGTATACAAGTACTTTATATGAGCAGCAAACGCAACGTCGTTGTCGTCTCTGTTTTTCTACCCGCGCGCTACTTCAGCGTCGTTTCCATGGCCGGGCACATACCCGCGGCGACGATATAGCATGTGGCAATATATGTTCCTGTTCTGCACGTTGCATCAAGAACTGGTACATGTGAAGGACACGGTGTAGAATTGTTTTTTTTTTGACGCAAAATGCGATTACGTTTACATCAACAAAAAATGCAATTTCGAAAACGGGCTTGAAGCAGCATGTGTATGATGTGAAAACGAAAAATGTCGCCTACGACGTACTTGCTGAGGACGTGGCAGCCTCCAACCATGGTACTGGCCTTCTTGGACAAGGCTGTCGTTATAGCCAAGAATCCGGATTTCACGGTAGTATCTTGGGGGCTTGCTACCGAGGCTACAGATAAGGCCGAATCGCAGCGATGACATTATGGCATCTGCATACGGAAGATGCCTAGGTCAGATTTGTAACAGTTACTGTTTGCAAACAAAGCTGTGGTATAAATGAATGGGAACCCATATCAAATAAAATCATTTTGTAGCGAACATGTAGGGGGAGCCAAAAATTACGTCATTATATTCATTGCTGCCATTCACTCGCCGCGGTGGCTCAGTTAGCTAAGGCGTTGCGCTGCTGAGCACGAGGTCGCGGGATGGAATCCCGGCCGCGGCGGCCGCATTTTGATGGAGGCAAAATGCAAAAACGCCCGTGTGCTTGCGTTGAAGTGCACGTTAAAGAACCCCAGGTGGTCAAAATTATCCCTGAGCCCCCCACTACGGTGCGCCTCATAATCCGAACTGGTTTTCGCACGTAAAACTCCAGAAAGGAGAAGCGTTGTGAACAAGGCTTCCGCACGTCCAATTCGTATTAACACCTTTTTATCAGCGTACAGCTTTTTTTTTCTTGTAACATGAACTCCAGAACCAAGAGAAACTATAAGCGAGATGCAGCACTGAATTTCAATTTATTATCCTAGCTGTTTGAAAGTACGCAATTCAATGCAAATAAAGAAACTGAAGACGGTAAAAATCTACGTATTAATCACTCTTGTGGTTTAAATTAGGCCAGATAGATTTGTCAAAAACCAAGTGCAGCAGCATAAAAAAAAATCGCTCTCATGCATGGTCCAAACAAGCAGTTAATGAGGACGCAAAAATACATATGTCGAACATACAGGACACACTTAGAATTTTATTTAAAGGCGCAAACGATAGGGCCTTACATCCGTGTGTTGTGAAGGCCAACACCTTGTTCTGTCATTACTGAGGCCGCAATGACGTATTCACCTTCTCCTGTCATCCTCTCCTCAGTGATAAACTCAACATACTTGGCCGTTGGTTCAGCTTATCGGTAAAAGCATACTCAATTAAAATGGGACTAAACGTGAACAAGAGCCATGGGCTAGTCATATCACTACGTCAAAACATTACGTTATTAAGCACCTGGAGTAGCATGTCAGGCGAATAGCCAGGCTAACATCTCCAGCATCTTATTAAAGAATGTTTCTCTCTCTCTCTATGTGACACATAAATCCGCTTAATAACGTAATGGTTTGAAGCATGTGATATGACTAGGGCATTGCACTTCTCCAAGTGCTATCTGCCGCATGCAATGTTTTTTTTTTAAAGTTTGGTTCAGTTAGAAAAAAAGAAAAAAACTTGTAGAATGAGAACACACGGTACGTTTTCATTCTACAGGGTCTTTTTCTTTAGTTGACCTAAATTTTAGGGACATGCGGCAAACAGCACAATTCTAACCATTGTTCTAAATTACTCGATGAAGTGGCCCATTACTTCTACGAAAAATCAAAATGCTTAATTGACATAGTTACGCTAAATACCTTTTTATTAATTACTTTACTGCACATATTTTTGTCTGCAAATTGTAGCAGTGATTATGCAACATGAGAATTCTGAGGATGGCAACGGTTTCGAGATATGCGGTGTGAAACTTGCAGTAAAAATGCACTATTGTTTAACCTAATTTTTAAGAAAACGCTGTTTAATGCATTGAAGCACAAACTAATTGGAACACCAATGCATTTCCGTTGGAACCTTTCAAAGTTATCTCTAAACTAGCCTAGTCGTCAAAACTAGTTCTAAGTCGATATGACTTGCATACGCACTAGGTACAATTCGTAGATTAAAATGTGTGCTGCTAAGTAGTTAATACGTTTATTAGCGTAATAAGTAAATTATTCAAAAAGCATTTTGATTTCTACGTAATGTAATGACCGACTTATCGAGTAATTTTGACCAAGCTTCAGAATTATGCTATCTGGCACAGGAAATTAAAAAAATTGGTGCAGCTAAAACAGACACCACGCATATCTCAACACATAATCTGTTATGGAAGAATAATGTGGTCTGATGAAATGCAGACACTTGTAAACTATATTTCCGCATCTCTATGGTACCAGAGGAATAAGAAATAACGCTTTCTGCGTTGCAAATACTTAGTCTTGCGATGACGATGGCCTATCGTTATGTGGATCACAGGAAACCGCTCTCTCACGCATCGTTGTTTATCAGCGCTTGAGCTTGCTGACTGAAGGCTGCACAGTCTCTGAATTTGCTCAAGTTTTGACGCTACGTGCGAGTAGGCGCACATACCTCAATTTATTTAATTATTCAGGCACCTCACACGGTTCCCACTGGAACATTACATAAACAAGCATTTATCATACGCCGCTACCGTATCCGCCAGCTACCAGTTGGTTTGCGTGCATTACACCAACCCACGCGTGTAACTGGCGCAGCTTAGCGAGCATGCGCCACCCGACTTGTGCCGGAGACCGTGGCGGCAACGGTATACAGCGATATACGTATAGCGCTATGCTAAACGTTTGTAACAACCCTAAAATTGCAGTTGCCCTTTCCTTCCAGAGAAGAGCGTTGGAGGAAATCGCTACAGGAGAGTAACATTTCACCGTCGATCCCATGAAGCGCTGATAAAATAAATGGTAAACACGAAACAAAGCAGCAGTTCACAAAAGCGTGGAAACGCGCAGATGGCCTGGCGATATTTCTTTAACCAGAGAAACCAACATAGACACAAAAAGGGTCGTAGAAGGGGGCGTGCTGTACGTGCGTAAATCTCATCTGCGGCGGCCGCATTACAATGGGGCGAAATGCCAAAATGCCCGTGTGCTGTGCACAGGTGGTCAAAATTAATCCGAATTCGCCTTACTAAGGCGTACTTAATGATCATATCGCGCTTCTGGCACGTAAAACCCCAGATTTTCAATAATTTTAATTGCTAGTTTGCCTAATGTTTCGTTTTCATCCCTAGAGATTTAGCATATTCAGATTCAGGACTTCATGAACGCCGATGCGAATTAACTTAGTTCACCCACAATTAGTGGGTCAAATGGATGGCGCGAAAGAAAATTATGCGCCAAGCGGCGTGTTCCCGAGTCTGCATTCATGAGCAGGCATCCACAAAGATCGCAATATTTTAGTAGTGCCAACCAGCAATCAATAGATTCGAAGCGTGAGTGATAGTAGCTTGACAGAACGCGCAGTACACAGTTACATCACAGTAACCAAACGCAAATGAAAAGAATAAAACAGGTGCGTCACACGCAACCAGTACAATACGAGTTGAAACGAAAGGCGTTGCTGTTAACAGCAAGAGCGCAATTTAGCGCGAGTACGAAGGGGATTAAGATTCGAGGCGGGAATATTTTTAAAAGGCGCTACCGCGCCACCCAGGTATTGAATAACAATAAACATGCCAAACAAGTTATTTCGCCTACGCAAGTTTGCCTGATCGCGTTCGTGATCGCCAACAATGAGCGAATGGTGGGTCACTGGAAGAGCAAGCAGCGTAGTTCTACCTGTATATTGCCAAACGAGCGACACTAGGTGAAGCCCTAAAGTTTCGGCGTGCGTACAGCACCAGTTGTGATAAGCCTGTAATGAGTAATTAACTCTTCCTAACGTTTAAAAATTAAATTATGGGGTTTTATGTGCCAAAACCATGATCTGATTATAAGGCACGCCAAAGTGGGTGAGGCCGGAATAATTTGGACCACTTGTGATTCCGTGCATCTCAATCTAAGTCACGGGTGTTTTCGCATTTCGCTCCCTCGAATATCCCTAGTGTCCCTGTACAGGGACACTAACTGTCCCGAATGCATTCCACGGACCATGGATGACTGCAATATAATTAGGAATTAAATTTGTCTGTGTAGCACTATATCTCGCACGCATCAGGATAACGAAGAAAAAAAAACGCGAAAACGCGAGATATGGCCATTCAAAATGTGGGAAAAGCAAGCATTATTTTATCCGTGAAATTACATGTATCAACGTTTAACCTGACACCATAACAAGCTCACAGTATACCTCTCGAACGCGTCGCCCAAACGTGACATGCCCATACAAAGGGCATTACGGGGTAACTGTTCTCATAAATAAGGCACTTTCATGCGGTACTCACGTTTTTTTTTGTCGGTGAAACGCAGGCATCGATGAAGCAGGATCCGCTTTCCGAGTCAAAGAAGTGACGCCGTACACTCCGACGGCCAACAAGGGTCGTTGGTTAACGCATTGAACAGACAAAATGGAGAGCATGCTCTGTGAGGGGATATGCCGACATCGCTGCAACGTCACTTGAGCGAAGATCTCAACGTAATACTGCTACCAACGCCACCTTGCGACCCCGGCACGTCATCGGCGACAACCGAGCATATAAAAGCCTGCGGCTCCGACGACTTCTTCAGTGGGCAGGGAAGAGTGACTACCATGCGCACGCTTCACAATCCGTTCTGCATCCTTGCTGTACAGGTTTATGACTGCCTTTTCCTGGCACGCTAAACGTACCAGCAACATTTATGCGCTGCCCACTAGTGTTAGTTTCTACAATATGTGATTGGCACAGATGTTGTCAAGCTTTTGATGTTAGCAGGCGACATTGAGTCAAACCCGGGACCAACCGATGCTAATCCGTGCTGAGTCAGGTGCAATAAATTTACGGCTAGACGATCTCGAGGATCGCTCCCGTCGAGATAACCAGATTTTTTTTTTCGGTATCCTGGACACTAGCTCTGAAACTTGGGCACTGAATCTGAAGAGCCCGTTCGCAAAATTCTTTCAGACAAACTGGATGTATCTTTTCCTGACGAAGGTATTCGTCGTGCTCACAGACTGGGCTCGTACGTATCGGGAAAATGTCGACCCATTATAGTTAAATTCGGTTCTTCCAAATTAAGAGAAAAGATAATATCAGAGTTAAAAAAATTCCAAAGTATCATTTATTGAAGACCTCTCTCGCGCCACATGCCAGTCCCGTAAAAAATTGGTTGAATTCGTTAAGGCTTCGGGAGAAAAGTATCTATAGCGGTTGAACAGATTGTACATCAAGAAAAAGTGCTACGCGTATTTTTCCACCACCGATCGTGTTTATGAAGTAGATATTGCCGGAAGTCGTTCCAGCGAGACCAGAGGGACATATGGTGTTTCGGCTTCCACGAATATTATCACGAATGCTTCATTCGCCGCTAGTAGTTTTTCGCTATATCTACCTGCTCGCCCGGCCGCTAAACCTATTTCCTTCCATTTTTCCAATGTGCGCAGTGTGCGTAACAAGCGTGACGATCTGTCTTCAGCCATTCACTCGTGTTCAGCTGACATTGTTATCTTGACTGAAACTTGGCTCTCGAGTGACATTGCAGATTATGAAATCTATGAATGTGAAAAAGTGTTCAACTTTTTTCGCTGTGACCGTATATCGCGTACTGGTGGCGGAGTGTTGATCGCCGTACGTGGCGGCTTGAGTTTTTGTGTTATAGATTTTGCTACTCATTTGGAAATCGTGTGTACGCGTGTCTCTCTCGGATATCGCCATTTTATTTTTTGTGTGTGCTATCGGCCGCCCAGTTCGTCCTTGACATTTAGTTCAGATATACATGATGTATCAAGTGAGTTAATTGTCCTGTTCCCTTCTTGTCAACTCTTACTTCTTGGTGATTTTAATTTTCCAGCAATTAACTGGCATTACTCTCCTCCCTCATCTGACTGCTCATCTGAGTGCTCTCCCTTTATCAGCCGCTGTCTGGATTTTAATTTAAAGCAACTTGTCCTTCAGCCAACACGATCTGCACAGCAATCTGCTAACATTCTTGACCTCTTTCTCATTACTAAACCCCAGCTTCTTTCCTGTTTCAGATATTTACCTGGCTTACTTATTTACCTCATTTATTGTGAACAGCGCACGTCTGTTCCCGCTACCGAAACGTCAAAAGTTATCCGAGACTATAACAACGCTGACTTTGAGTCTATAAACCGCAAATTAATGGATTTTGTACCTCACTTCATTACAAGTTTTCACACGTGCAACGTTGATGAAAATTGGAGCTTATTCAAAGAAAAAGTCAATTTTTAATTAATAAATTCATCCCTAAGAAACGCATTAAATCTAACTCTCATGCTCCGTGGTTTCACGCGCGCCTGCGGCGCCTGCTGAACAAGAAAAAAAAAAGTCTATTCCGGCCGTCCAAGGCAACACAAACGGCCAAACGCTGGCACGCTTACGCCGCCGCTAACACGGATTATAAACAAATTGCGTCTGAAGCAAAACAAAATGTCTACCAGCTTAGAGTTAATCCGAGAAAATTTTGGAATGTGGTCAGCGTGAATAAGCCGACTACAGTAGACCTTTGCGATGATCACAACACTCCAATACACCATAGTGACGGCTGCAAAGTGTTAAATGATTTTTTGCCTTGTGTTTTTTGTCTACCTTGCCGAATGTTTTCCCTCATCCTTGTAGATCTGACTTTTTGCCCATGGATCCAATAATCATTGATTCCGTTGGTCTGACAGATTTAATTGAAAGACAGAAGATTTCATCATCTTCAGCTATCGACAGCATTACAACGAAGTTCTTGAAAAGTACATCTACCTGCTCATCATTGATTCTTCGTGAAATCTTTGGACAATCATTACGGAGTTGCTCCATCCCTCAGCATTGGAAGGCGATGAAGGTGGTTTCATTGCATAAATCAGGTAGTACCGCTTCAATACTTAACCATCGGCCCATTTCACCAACCAGCGTTCCCTGTAAACTTCTTGAGCAAAATATTTATTCTCATCTTGTTACCTCCCTTGAATCTAACAACATTTTCAATTCATGTCAACATGACTTCAGAATTTTGTTTTCGTGTGAGACACAGCTTCTATTTTTCACTAGATGCAGCCATGTACCCGAATAGGGACGGCACGGTAATCAGCGTGGCTGGGCACAGAGAGCAAGAACTGGTATCCGCCTCCGTTCGTACGCAGAACGTCGCCGCCGCAGAAGAGGCCGCCATTGACCTCGCCATCTCGGCATCGAGACAAAATGATAAACTATATACTCTTACAGACTGTCAGTCAGCACTGTGAGCCTACGCAAACGGCCATCTACATAAAGTAGCATGCGATATTCTCAATCGCCTCAACGAAATACCCTGCGCCATTATAATCTGGACACCGGGACATGAAGCCGTCAGCGGAAACCATCGTGCACACACGATAGCCCGAGGCCACTACAACAGGGCACTGCAGGAGACGCCAGAAGACCCAAGTACAGAAACACTACAAACTCACTATAATATACTGCAGCACTACCGCCTTTCGAGAAGAACGATGCCGCCACCGCACCCATCCCTCACCAGAGCTGAAGCCACGACCTGGAGGCAACTCCAGACCAACACATATCCTCACCTCACGCTCCTTCACGCGACGTACCCCACCCTTTATCAGCCCCTTTGTCCTTTCTGTACAGAGCGAGCTACCCTCTACCACAACACATGGGCATGCCAAAATATCCCCAATAACTCCCCAAATCGAAACGTAACGCACGAGCAGTGGGAGATGGTGCTGACCAGCTCGGCACTGGAGGATCAGCGAAAGCTAATCGCCAGAGCCGAAAGTGCTGCCACTGCCACTGGGGCCCTGGTCTGAAGGCTCCACCCACCGCGGGGATCGATGCATCTCCGTGCCCCATCAAAATAACGTTTTGTCTCTCTCTCTCTCTCTCTTTCACTAATGATTTTTTTCGCGGTATGGATGCTAATGTTATTGTGAATCGCATTTTTTTAGACTTTGCTAATGCATTTGACACTTGTTTCTCACGATCTATGACTAATTAAACTCGGCGCTCTTAATGTTAACGATCAGGTATTAGGCTGGATTAAATGTTTTCTTTCCAACCGTACTCAATATGTCTCATTTAATGATTATGACTCACCCCTTGTTTCCGTAACATCTGGAGTATACCTCAAGTTTCTGTGTTTTTACTATTTGCGATACAGCCAGTCTCAGTGAGACCAAAGCAGGTGGGCATTGTATTAGACAGTTTTACAAAAAGAAACAAACAGGCCATACTACATGGTACAGTAAAAGAAAAAAAAAAGGAAAGGGAAAAAGCTTCCTTAACTACTGCAAAAACCACCAATGACGATGTGAAATACAATACTTTTGGTAAGTATACTGCTGTTGCCATTGCTATGCGGCACTTTACACCGGACGTTGTCAGCATATACTCAAAAGGACATAAAAGTGGTATTTCACGCACTGAAGAACACAAGTCAAGGTCACGCAACGTGAAAGCACAGCCAGAAACCTGAGCCGACATCACGAGTCAACCGGCAGCTTCGTGGTCACACCTAAGCCTTTTTCCGCACTTGAAATCGTTGCTCTTGCATTCATCGATGCCAGCGGAGTGATCACAGCTCACGTACTAAAGATGAGATACAGTGAGCTTCAGGCACGCCTATAACACTTTCTGGAAGGAAGTATAGGAAATAAAATCGGCGAAACGCTGGCACGCGGAACAACACTTCATAGATGTAAACAAACCGTCAGCTATGAGCAGCCGGTCATAGCTGATGGGCCGGTCGCTGGCGCGGCGCACAGCCTTATGGGAAGCACCACGTGACCAACCTGTTCCGGCACAATATCACTGAGTAACAAATAAAGTACTACTAGAATTTATATAAAATAGCGCATAACCCTTGTAAGATTAGAGAAGTTATGCAGCTAACAGATAACAGTGCAGAAGTGACCAGTTTGGGGCTTTAAATGCAGACATTCCACGCGTAGGAACAAGTATTACAGTGAATATGTGTGGGTGTGTTAAGTGGGTGCGTGAAGTGTTAATACAATGACCTTGTATTATTGATTCAAGGTCATGTCTTGTTTTTAATTTACATAAATCATCTTCCTAACAACGTTATCTCCTATATAAATGTTTTCGCAGATGACTGTGTACTTTATCGTTCAATTACTAATCCCTCTGACGAAGCATGTTTGCAATCGGACTTGAACGCAATTTCTTCATGGTGCAGCGGCTGGCTCATGACGCTTAACAGCACTAAGTGCGAACACCTGCCTATTCCCAGCCGTTCTCCTGAATACCCCTTGCTATCTTCTTAATAACACTTCGTTATCACCTGTCTCATCGTACAAATATCTGGGTATTCACTTAACACACAATCTGTCCTGCAAAATGCACGCGAACTACATATCTAACCAGGCTAACCGCACGCGCGGATTCTTACGGCGCCATTTCATAGCTTCTAAAGCACCGTTAAGCTTCATCTGTATAGGACGTTAATAAGACCTAAACTAGAATATACATGCTCTATTCGGGATCATAATCAGATAACTTTAACACATTAGAGTCTGTCCAAAACCGCGCCGACCGTTTTATTGTTTCGAATTATTCCCGAACAGCAAGAGTATCTGCAATGAAATCAGCACTTGGTCTTCCGTTCTTTCTCTGCGCCGTGAATATTTTCGCTTATGTATTTTTCATAGAATTCATTATACCAACCCTGTTCTCAAGATACGCACTCCTTTCTTCATCTTATATATGTTCACGCACTGACCACAACTTCAAGGTAGGAATACCGCTGTGCCGAACTAGCCTTTGTATAAATTCATTTATTCTTTGAACTGGAAATGACTGGAACCACCCTGCCTTCATCGCTGCCTATCACCGTCGTCAAGAAATTTAAGGAAACTGCCGCCGATTTTGTATTCCCCCTCCTCTCTGTAATGCCTCCGGCCCTGAAGTACTGAAATAAACAAAAGAAATTGATGGTTCTATCCGTTGTCTGGTGACAACGAACCTTGTATAACCCCATTGCATGCGCGACACGAACAGGTGGATAGCAAATCTCGCTTGTCGCAAGGGATTGTGGGGCACGGTGCAGCTGTGCCACAAAATCTGTGCGGCACAGCTGTGTCCCATAATCTGTGCAGGTTCGGTTAAAAACAACGACGCAAGCACCGCTGGGCAGTTCCGAAAGGTAGGTGCGAGCTGTCGATCTTTCGTACTTACGTTGGCGACCTTTAGACTTGTATTTTTAGGTGGCGGGCGTTTCATGCCCTAACGTGTTTGTGTCACGTCAAGTAGTCTTCTAACGTTTATCAAGCGCAAATAAACGTTCATTAGCCGAAGAAGTATTTTTTGATAAGTCGCAAGTCAGCCTCATAAGTGGCTGCTGTTTGCATGTTGTTACGTGAGCTCGTGCAACAAAATATATTCGCAGCCGTTGGAACCATTCCCATAAAAAAACTTTGTGGTCAGGAAAACCCGGGATATCAATATGAATGAGCAGTCTTTTTGTTTCGCGTCATTTTTTTTTCATTTTTTTTGTGTGGTAACTTGCGTTTGATTAAAGTTCCTTCACTCGCGGAACTCGAGCATGACGTTTAGCGATAGCCATCGAAGCACTTGACATACAGCTTTCGCAAGCGAAGCAGACTTCTGCTGGCCCGACTCAGGCTGAGTAGTATTTTGGACAGTAAAAAGACAATACAGATCGCCCTGCAGTGTAAGGTGGGTTGAAGTTCTAAGAATTAATCGCGGAAATATTTAAATTTTTTTTTTGCGCTTTCTCAAGACTAACAACTTTAGCCAACACCGTTTCGTTGTTTTTCGTTTGTGTGCCTGCCCTGTGTGCATCATCAACACGGTCCGGTCTTATTTTGTACTGTTTCCCTTCAGATCCACATGCCTTAATAACAGTCCAGAAATTCTACCCTTCTAAACGTTATATAAAAACAAGTGTTTCGACCTAAACACTAGACTCACCTCCAGAATAAAGACGGCACATAATCAATGTGCCGAGGATCCTTGCTAGGTGCCCCTGTGCGTATTTAACTAATCGTTAAAAAGGGGGTATTGGCACTTGAGTACCAAACACTTGCCTGCGACGAAATGATCTTCACATAGTGTGGCTCCGACGCGCGGTACCCACAGCTCGCCGTTCACGGTGGCTCGTGTGACGGTGAGTGAACAATTACCTTTGTGCGCTTCATTCCCTGGAAAACGAAGTATTTTATTGCGACAATTATATGTACACTACAGATGCGTTTGTGCCGTCATCGTCGCCGTCGCCGTGAGGTTCCGTATAATGTACAAGGGCTATAAAGCCGTCGCCGCGCGCCTACGCTGTATGTGCGAGTGAAAGCGTGCGAGGGGAGTCGACGATCGCGGCTCGATCTCGCCCGCGCAAAAGGGAGGAAAGCGGGAAGGAAGCGCGACATCTTCCATGACGCGCAAGGCACAAAAGTTGCGAGGCACCGGAAGGAGGGGAGGAAGGGGGGAGCCGGAATTCTACTCCGGCTGCAACTGCGCATGTGGCGGCTGCGAGCGTTCGCGTGGCCGTATCTTGAGAACGATCTGCGTTGGGGGCAGAGTCTAGGAGTGTCGGCGGCTCGTAGCTTTGTACGTGTTCTGTGTTTCACCGCTAAGTTTGCGTTGAAGCGATAGACAACACGGAGGTCCCTTCGCTCGAAGCGGCTGCCGCGTTTCCTCACGCGAGCGTTTTGATAGCGAGTGTCGGCAGTCGTCGAGTGTGATGACTCTTGTGCGCGCTTAGACCATGCTTGTTAACTTAGCAAGCGAGTGTTTACAAATTGATACGGCCTATAAAAAGTACTATGCTTATTTGGTATGGCTCTCTGCTAATTTTCTATCACAATAGGTGCTTCATCGTTCGGGCGAAACTGCCATTTTTCAAGAGAAGCTTGTATTGGCTCACAAGTTTCCGTGGCGTTGTAGTGGTCACGCAAAAAATCGGGCTCCTCCCACAGTAGAGCCACGGTTCCAGCTGCTCCGGATCACGTGACGCGCGTGGCCAATCACGGTAGTTTACTATGTCGCAGGGAGGGAAAGGGAAGAAAGGGGGTTGGCGCGAGCTCCGCCGAGCTTCCCTCGCCTCGGATCAGTCTCGGCGACCGGCTGGGAAGCCTTCGCGTAGTGCGTCCCGCTGATGAGCAAGCTGCGTTTGAGCAACGGCGCGCGAACTCGCTCGGGAAGGCTCGTCGTCGACGTGCCGATTCTAGCGTGAGGGCTTCTGAAGCCAGGCGAAACGTCAGCGAAGAGCCGCCGACTCGGAGTTGCGGGAGCGCGATGTTGAGGCCCAAGTCAGCGTCTCCTTGCCCTCCAGGAACTCGACAACGGTGGTGCACGCCTCGACAACGCTGGCGCCGACTTCGCCAGCGCGACGGCCATGTTTGACTGAGAGCTTCTCAAACAGAACTTCGAAACCACTTGCATTCGTGTGACCGGTTGTGGTTCGAGCACAACGTGGTACTCGTCAGTGCAATTTTTCCGAGAAACACCAAAGAAACACACGACAAGCTTCGCTTACCCCCATTTTCTGGTAGGGGAAGGGTTGGACATTATAATTCCTTGCACGGAAGAGTTCGCGCGTTCTAATGCCGAGCAGCCTACTGTAATCACCTTGCAGAAGCGTGTTTTCTTCGCGAATTGCGGGATATCGCGCAACAGAAACTGCAGACAAAGCTGAATGAACCAACCGAAGAGCTAACCTTCGAACCGGAAGTCGCGTGCAGACCACACCGTCATTTTGCGATCCACCAATGGTTTAGTAGTTTCATAAAGGCGTGCGGGCATCAGCGAATACGCTGTAACTTTCGAGGCGAATACGCTGTAGCCGACGTGCTTGACCCACAGATCAGATTTTTGACAATCGCAGACTTTGGTCGCCACTATCGTCGCGATTAAGTGTTACTTGTTTTGCTGGACACAAGTTGACCCAATAAAGTGTTAAATTGATAACTCCCAGTGTGACTCTGCATCATTCTTCACC
>NC_051162.1:104416846-104588231 GCF_013339745.2 Dermacentor silvarum | reverse complement strand
AATGATGCTCTTGCAGGCGTTTATTTGTTTGAGTGAGGACATTTGGGTACCGGTCATTTCTTGTTTTGCTGCCTTATTTTGTAAAGAACAGAGTTGGTCACAGGTACATATCTAGGAAATGAAGTTAGGAAATTTGCAGGCGCAAGTTGGAATCAGCTAGCGCAAGACAGGGGTAATTGGAGATCGCAGTGAGTGGCCTTCGTCCTGCAGTGGACATGCATATAGGCTGCTGATGATGATGATGAACATATGTATAGAGCAGCAGACATGGCTATATCAGTTGACTTGATATGCATGTACTGTCTTGTAGTGAACAAAAAAAATGAGGGCATTAATGTTCCGCAAGTGCACAGTAGGTTACGAGTGACGCACTAGTGAAGAATTTCGTAATAATTCTGACCCCCTGGTGTTCCTTAACGTGCACATAAAGCACGACAAGAGAGTGTTTTTGCATTCAGCCCCCGCCAGAAATCGGCCTCCGTAGCCTAGAATCATACCCCCACATTGAAGCATGGCAAAGGCACACAGGCAGTCATTGTATGGCCTAACGTTAATAAAATCCCTCTTAAAATGTCTTCTCGTGAGACTAGGCAGCTCCTTATGTTTTCGCACAGGTCGCATCGTCCTGAAAGTGAACATGAAGAAGATCGTTTCGAACGTCTGCGGCGCGCGAAGCAGGGCCGGTGCCCATAATGAGCGTGTATGGCAAAAGAAACAATAACAGCTGGTGTCGTAGGTGCATTATATGCAGTTCGCAAAAACGAGAGTCTTGCCCCCCTATTCTAGAGCATACCTCCACTCAACGCTCAACCTCCACTCAAAACAGTTTATAGCGGCTCTGCCCGTTTACAAAAGTGCCCACTGCTCTTCAGTGACATTCCACGGCAATTCTTGAGAAGAGCGGCGTTGCCTTCAGGCGAGGGGTTGCACTGAAGTCAACTCGGTGGATTGGAAGATAATCTTCGAGTCAAAGATCAGAGTACACTCGGGCCAGGCTTACACCTTAACTGCTGAGTATTCACGGCCATCTGTGTGTGTGCTTTATTCGGGAAGCATCCGCCTCGGCTCAGACACACGCTTCGATGAGCCATGGTGTTGTGGACGGGGTGTATCTACGAAGAGAAAGCGTTTTTTTTACTCATTTGCGCCCTGAGGTCACAAACAGTACATTGGCTGATGCGTCAGCAAGCAAGGAGTTTAGCAAATACTCGCGGCCGAATGAAGGTAACGCTACATATGCGGAGCATCTGCTCCGCAAATCTCGCTGCGTTATATATTACGTCAAGGCATGCCAGTACTTGGAACAAATAATGAATAAATGTAGCTTCAGCTACGCTAGTTTACATTTGCTGAAGCGCGTCTTATTGTTGGCAAGCATGGACGATTGGCCCTCTTTGTGTAACATACTTTAGAATTGTTAAGCACTTAGGTGACGAGGTCATGAACGAACACACACAAAGCGCGAACTTCAGCAAATGTTTCAAGTGCGGCGCACTTTAGGGGCCCGGGATGTCGACCCTCGTCGGTGGGTGTAACGCACAACACAAGGCCTACGTAAGGCATAAAATTCCCGTAACATTCCCCTAAAAATGAATAAAATAAAACAAAATAAGAATAAATGTATGAAATGAGGAAAACATCATGAATTAACACATTCATTAACCCAAATAATGAAAACTCGATCGAAAACGCTAAGCTGATACCGAAACTATCCAAGAGAGGGTGTCACAGCCTCACAAGTGGAAAGATTCCTCTAGGGCGCGATGAAAGAGAGCCGTTCCCGCGCTCCAGAACGCTTTTTCCCGCCATGGATGCCGAGCAGCAAGCCTCGCTTGGAGCGACAGCGGGCACTCGCCCGTGAAAGAAAGCGCTGACGCAAGGGCTGATCAAGCGGTGCGCGCCCGAGAAGCTGAAGTTGCTCGCCAGCGCAGGCAAGCTAATCCCAACTTCGTGAATAGAATAGTTAAACACAAGGTAAAGACAGGATAAAACAAGATAAACACAAGGATGGATGGATGGATGGATGGAGAACTTTATTTGGTCCTGCAAGGCTATGGGGTGACCCATAGAAGGGCTAATCCCACGTCGGGACCGGAAGAATGAGCTTCGAGGCCGCGTCGTGGGCTTGCTGGACTGCCCAAAGTTGTTCAACCAGATCCGGACTGCGAATGGCAGCCTCGAACCTGGCCAGGTCCTCAGTGTAATCGGCATTGGTAGTTCGGTCGCATGGATAGAGCATATGTTTGAGGTCAAGTGTTTCATTACAGTTCGCGCACTCTGTACAGGGGAATCGTTCCGCCATGTGGTAGTGTAGGCGTTTGGGTATGGGGTATGTATTGGTTTGAAGTAGTCTCAAAGTGAGTGCTTGTGGTCTCTTGAGTGTGGGATGTGGCGTAGCCGATTCCCTTCGGCTGAGGTAGAAGTGTTTAGTGCACTCGTTATATGTGAGTGGGGCGTCCCTGTTCTCTTGGAAATGGTCCGGACCCGTGAGGGCGGCGCTGCGCAGGGTTAGTTCTCGCGCGCTCTTATGGGCGTTGAGATTCAAGGGGGGCCTTCTCTATGTTTCCCAGGTGTGTAGGGAACCAGCAGATTGAATGGAAGTGGATTTTGCTCTTTTCTATGATATGTAAGGCTTGCGGCGAGATTACACCTTTCTGAAAGGCTCTGACTGCACTACGAGAATCACTGTATATGTATGGCCTACGGATATCCGTTGACGCCAAGGCGATTGCTGTCTGCTCGGCAATCTCTGGCCTGTTTGTGATGACCGTGGCTGAGTTGACGGTCTTGCCCGTGTTGTTCACGAGAGCTACCGTGAAAGCTTTTCTGTCTGTATGTTTTGCTGCATCGGCAAAACAAGCGCTCTGCTTTTCTTTATGAATTTTGCGGAGAAGACTAGCGCCCCGGTATAGTCGCCTTTCTGTGTTGTGTTCCGGATTCATATTGCGAGGTAGCGGTTTGACTTCGAAGCGTTTACGCGTGTCCATCGGGATGTCTGTGTTTAGTGAGTTGATTTTAGGTTCGTCGAAGCCTAACTCCTGGAGCAGGGCACGACCCGACCTGGTACCCGCCAGTCTAGCCAACTGAGCTCTTTCCTGTGCCTCTGCGATCTCCTCAAGTGTGTTATGTGGGCTAAGCTGCATTAGGCGTTCCGTGCTCGTGCAACTCGGGACACCCAGTGCCTGCTTGGTGATCTTTCTAAGTTGGATATTTAGCTTTTCTTTTTCACAGGGTTTCCATTTGTGCATCGCCGCCACATATGTGAAGTGGCATAAGGCGAATGCATGTACGAGCCTGAGTAAATTGTCCTCTTTGAGACCTTGTTGTCTATTGGCGACTCTTTTGATTAGCCTCATGGTGTTGTCTGTGTTAATGATAAGCTTCTTCATATAAACACAAGGAAAACACAAGAGAAACATCGGCGACTCACTGTTCCTTATTTCTCCAGCTTTCACGTTGTGTGGAACTGTATTTTATTGAAAACAGGATCACATATTTATGAGCATGCATATCACAGTACCACTCAATGGAAGCAACCATGCCATGTGCGCACTTATATCACATTCAAAAAGCAGTTAGTTTTTTTGACCCAGAAAGCAAGTGCCTGTTCGCGCACTTATCGTTCCTGGGGTGCTATGCAGGATGCCCCGAGTTTGGCGAAACTCGGGATCTTCACGAGCTCTGGCGACACCCCAAGATCAAAGAACAAATGGTAACAAGACGAAGATTGCCCATCGGCACGCCTCCAGTTTCATTGGTTAATCTAGATTCACTCTGGGTGGCTATTATCCCTTGGGCGTTGCCATATGGGCGGTCGACAAACTGGGGCTCACGTGATCATACGGTCGGTGCATGGTCGTGCCTTCTTTCACTTGTTTGTCGTTCCACCGAGTGCAATACAGGCACAAGCAAGTTATAAAATAAATTCATTTAGTACAATAATATTAGTCACATTAACGTGGGTTGTAAGCATTTTAATGTTTCCACGATGTACACGGGATGTGTACTAGACTAATTTGTATTTAAATACGTTTCGCGTTATGCCACGAGGAGACGCTCGCCCCCCTCTTTTTTTTCTGGATTCGATTGGCACGGCTCGATACGTGCTTGCTCTAGCATTTCCGAGCACCGATTGGTGTGCGCTTGCTTTTCTCACTGGGTTTCCAACAGATCGCTCGTTGCTCCTTTGCTCTAGATTGGATTGGTGCGGCTCGCTACGTGCTTGCGCTACCATTTCCGAGCAGAGATTAGTGTGCGCCTGGTTTTCACACTGGGCTTTTAACAGATCGCTCGTTGCTCACGCTAAAGAAAAGCTGCGAGTAGCGCGCGCATCCAGCTACAAGACGAAGTGAGCGTCGGCTAGCGCATAAGTGGTTTGCCGCGCGCTTACCGTGTAAGCACACATGAATGCCGGAAAGCACACATACAAGGGTCAGAAAACTACGCTTTATTTTCTTTTACTTTGCGATACACCTCCATACTGGCAAGCGTCGAGCGATGGCTTCTAACAACCGCAGGAAAGAGTCTTTGTAGTGGCTAGCCCGAGCGATCCGTGGCTTCTAACAAAAGCACGAAAGGGTCTTTGCAGCGCACGTGGATGTTGACTGCCACCACATGCATCCCAGGTGGGACTCCAGCATCGGTGCAGTTACCCTGTACCCATCGCTGACGAAGGAGCGCTTCACTTTTTGACAATAACTTTCTTTTTTTTTGCGTGTGAACGCCCGTGATGGGGTCCACAAAGTTCACGCTTTGGTTGACTGTCTACCAATGCGGATTGATGCATAGCCCCGTTAGCATCCACTAAATTTGGGATACATTTGTATGCGGCCAATTCGTCACTATGAATAATGGTCCCCGGTTGAACATTGGCTGCAATAATGGCGCCTAGCGTCGCCGCCTTTCGTCAGTCGACTTTGAAAGTCGCAGCACCCCTCTGGTCGCGCAGACCATGCCGAATAGCCATGGGCCCCCAACTTTAACACCGCCGTAATTTTGGCGGCTGGCGGAAAGTTGTCACCTGTCATTAGGCGGCTTCGATTGTATACTTTTTCTCGCCGCGAAGAAGGCACTAATCAATTTGCGCTATCGGGGTACCAAGTGGAGGTCGCGCCAGCAGCTCGTCCCTCGCGACCTTACGGGGGTAGTTCGTCCTGTCGGCGATGGTGTGCTCCTATAGAGGAAACAAGTCGCCGGTCATCTCCTTCAACAGCCATGTCTACGCTTTTGCTCACGCAGTACGTGAGCCAAATCATTTGCCGCTTGGAGAGGTGGTCGTTCGGATGGCCGAGGCGGTCCGTGTTGGCGAAGTAACGTCCTTCGCCTCTCTGACCGTGCAGTGCAGCTTTACCGTGTAACTGCGAAAACTGATTTCGGCACCTGTCGCATCGGAAGGCAGCCCGGCTTCCATTCTGAGTCTTCCAATATAATGTGACCACTTCGCCTACGCAGGTTGGTTGGCCCGGGTTGAACCCCAGGTGCTCGTAGGTGCCCCAGTACTCCGATGACGACGCCGGACCTGGCCTGGGGCTAGGGAGCGGTGGACGAGCAGCGCTTGAAACAGGAGAGAGCCGAAGCGATCGCACGAACTTTTCCTCCGCTGCCTAGTCACATCAGTCTGTGCTCGGAAAGCATAATATGCCCGCCACGCAGTCTCCGCAGACAAGGGCGTTCGCCTAACCCGTCACACAGCCAGCGCACTGACGTTTCGGAAAGGCAAAAACGACGCTCAAACTCTACGTCGGTCATGTAGCTGAACGGGTCCAGATGGTCATATTGACGCTTGCCGCCGCTGGATGCGATGACACAGGCTGCTGCTGCCGCCGCCATGCTCCCGAGTTTAACTCGAGGGGGGTTTCGCGATGTACGAGTTTGGCCCGAGTTCGCGTGTCAATCAAAACCATAGGTCACGCCCCGAGCGAGGCATGTAACTCATGTGCGCGCCCACCACGGTTGGGCCACGCCCAACTTATTTTTCGACAACAGCGACGTGGTGCGGAACTGAGAGGCATTAACAATCTTGACCGGCGAAATAAAACACGCACAACGCACTGTCATCGGTGATGTACTCAGCACCACTATAAAAAAAAAAAGCGTCGACTTTCGCTGCCTTATGCATATGTCTTCTTGGGCTGTGATGACCCCACAACACGGTTCATTGCCTGCGTTGTGGCTACGTAGCGCACAGCAAATAATTATCCGCACGTCACTGTAGCTGCTTGCAAGGCGTCGATGCGCCGTGGTGGACGACGATCTTGAGCAGTGCGTAGTGTTTTCCAACGACAACGTATCGCAGCTGTCATTTGAGATGGCTGCTCTGTCAATGATATAGTGCAGCAAACACGGTCAGCGGTCAGCGCCAACACACCCAGTGCAATGGCATTTTGTCATCACAAGCACAGCACACTAAACAATTGCAACACCTTCCTGCGTTCGAAGTCTAATTTCCTAACTGCACACAAGAGCCCTAACCCACCAAAATGCGATTGCTGCGCTGTCGTTACGATATCCATCTGCGATCGCTGTTAGCTCAGCAGCAGAGGCAATCGGCAAGCACATTGGAGTGAACAACACACTCAAATTCTGCGCACATGCGCACGGAGGCACCTTCAATGGGCAAGCGGTGACAAGCGACGAACTGTGTCGCTGGGCAGCACGCTCGTGTTCGCAATGCATCGCGGAGACTTCGCGCACGCAGATAAACTGGTGCATTTTCATTGTGCTGCGTCACTACGGACCCAGAATTCCGCACAGCTTTTTGCAGCGACAGCCGTTGCTCCCGTCTCTATGGCTAAAGTGTCGTTTCAGTTGGTAAAGCGGCGGCCTTAATAGCCGCCGCAGTGAAGCACCTGCGGTGAACAGCCATGCCGCAGCGCTGCGTTGCTATTCCCCTATTAGACAGGGAATGGGCAGATCGTTGTCATGACTGACTTTATCGAACATAGCACTGCAGCGCCCCTGGCGACTGCTCACCGCATGAACTCCCTCGTGCGTGTGACCCTCTAGAATGTATCCGCTTGTAAGCTTTCGCCTCACTGTCGCCACTCGCGGCAAAAAAGTACAAAATTTAATAATTCATTATATGTCCGTTTGTCATCTCAAATTTACAGCATTCAAAACAAAAAAAAACCGATACTTTAAGAAGTAAAATCTTGGTTATTTTATTTGTTGTATTTCAAAGTATTCGATTGAGGGAAAGTATAGGTGCAAGAATGCACCGCATGTGCCCTTTCGCATTCGACGGAGGATAGAAAGATAATGCCCGAAAAAGGAGGCACGCCCTTGACGCGCCCGAGAAAGGCGTGGCAAGCGGCTCACGGCAAGTGTGCAGATAGACAGCGGGACAGTGACGGTATTGCTAAATTGCGATAATACGTTGATAACAATACGCGGCGCTGGCGCGTTTTGTTGCGCAGTCCTCTGTGCTTGAAGCCCGGCAGCACTGTGCCGCACAGGGTGCGCTCATGTTGTCATACGCGGCTTTATCTCGACATTTCTTTTTGCCTGCTGTTATTGCACGTTCTTTGCTATCTTCGTTCACTGACTGCCATCGAGTAAACTCGGGTAAAACTCGGGTGAACGAGAAACTCGGCGCATCCTGCATAGCACCCCTGTTTTCAATAAAATATTTGTTGATGTTAGCGCTCACCTGTGTCTTCTTTCACGTCCTCGTCATATATGCGCTTAACATTTGCCAAACACTTATCGTTGGGTTGTTTTTTGGCTGTTTGTTTATTTTCTTCTGCTTAAACTCTCGCAGATGAAAACTTGGTACCCGGCGCGGCTGCTCATTGGTTATGGGTTTGGGCTGCTGAGCACGAGGTCGCGGGATCGAATCCCGGCCACGGGGGCCGCATTTCGATGGGGGCGAAATGCAAAAAAATATGGTTGATCACTCTTTCATAGGAATTGGTAGAACAAGAAAGTGTTCTACTAAGGGCTCAATAATTATGTATTGGTGTCTATGGCAAAAATTGATGCAATTAGTGTTTGCTAAGTGAAAGTTCCGGCAATAAAGAAAAAAAAAAAAAGCGGCCGTGGCGGAATGGTTTCTATGTCGGACTTCTGTACTGAAGGGCGTGAGTGCGAATCCTGCCGCCGGAAACATTTATTAATGTTTATTTTATTATTTATTCCACAGTGCTTAGTTGAACATGACGAGTTTACAAAGTGACGAAGCCGTTTACGCCTGGTTCTTCATTCTACGGCTACACCCTCCGCTGTGCTGGGACAGCCGAAGCGCTCCCTGTCGGCGCTCGTTAGTGTCACACTGCAGTGCTTCGCTTCACCGCTCCTAGATGGCGACTATTATTACACCTGTTTTCTAGATATTAAAGGAGCTTATGACAACGTAGACAGGGAATTGTTGTGGGATATTCTTCAATACGAAGGCATAGATGACGATTTCGTGGAGCTGCTGAGGGAGATATATCGAGACAACCAAGTACAAGTGGCATGGGAAGGTTGAAAAGGAAATGAAATGGTGGGAATTCACCAAGGATTGAAGCAAGGATGCCCTCTGTCACCATTGTTGTTCACGCTTTACGTCAAGGGCATAGAAAGACGACTGGAAAACAGCGAATTAGGTTTTGATTTATCCTACATGCGTAATGGACAAATGGTGCAACAGAAGGTCCCTGGATTGATGTACGCAGACGACATTGTGCTACTAGCGGACAATAAAAAAGATTTACAGATACTTGCGAATATCTGTGGGAACGCAGCGACAAATCTAGGCCTTAAGTTTAGCACAGAGAAATCAGGGATTATGATCTTTAATGAACACACGAGTAACTTCGTGGTGTCAATTCAACAGCAAGTAATACCCATAGTGAAGCAATATAAGTACCTCGGCGTACACATAAACGAAGGAAAGAATTACTCAAGCAACCACCAAGATAATCTGAAAATAAAGGGGAAGCGGAATGCAGCATTAATGAAACACAGAGCACTGTGGGGCCACAATAAGTATGAGGTGGTGCGTGGAATCTGGAAAGGAGTAATGGTGCCAGCGCGAACATTAGCAAATGCCATTATATGCTTAAAATCGGATATATTGGCGGGTTTAGAAGTTAACCAAAGATCAGTAGGCCGGTTGGCTTTGGGAGCCCACGGTAAAAACACAAATGAGGCACTGCAAGGTGACATGGGTTGGACCTCTTTTGAACTCAAGAGAAGCACATATCAAAATTAGTTTTGAAGAAAGGCTCAGGAACATGGGTGAAGATAAATGGGCGGCTAAAGTGCACAAGTACCTCTACACGAAAAGCGTGGACACAGAATGGAGGAAGAGGTCAAGGAAGTTGGCAACCAAGTACAGGATAATCGAAACTGTAAATAGACAACCAGGGGTCATCAGAAAGAAAGTGAGAGAAATAGAGACCGTGAATTGGATGCAAAGAATGGAAACGAAAAGGACAATGGAGATTTACAAGAATGAGAAGAAAGAAATTAGAAGGGAAAATCTGTACGATAACACAAAGGGCAGTGCCTTGCTATTTGAGGCTCGAGCCGGTTGCCTAAGGACGAAAACATATCGGAACAAATATTCGGAACTAGATGAGACATGTGTATGCTGCAGTAAAGATCCAGAGACCACTCAGCACATCCTAATGGAATGCGACGGGATCCACCCAGCGAGAACCGTAGGTAACGTGCAACTCCCAGAAGCGCTTGGGTTTAAAGTGGAAGGAAACATAAACAGATCAGCCGTAGAGATCAGCAAGAGACGATTAGAGTACTGGTGGAAAAAAAGCAGGGAAAAGATGGATACGACCTGATCTCTTAAAATCATAGGCAGCGGTACAAGCTAAATTTTTGAAAAAGGTATACAAAAATGCGAGATAAAGAACATGTGTAGTATACCTGATTAAATCAAGCAGGCTAGGTGACTATTTGTCGCCACCCCGTTTCAAAGGGGATGCCAATAAATCATCATCATCATCATCATCGTTACATCAGTTGCCGGAAATTAGTCGTGAAAGCCGGTATAAAACACTTTCGTGTTAAAAACACTCGTGTACTTAGATTTAAAACCACGTTAAAGAGCCCCAAGTGGTCCAAATTATTACGGCCTCCCCCAGCACGGCGTGCTTCATAATCAGATGGTGGTTTTGGCACGTAAAACGCCATAATTCACCGGTCGCGGTGGCTCAGTTTGTTAAGGCGTTGCACTTCCGAGCACGAGGTCGCGAGATCGGATCCCGGCCGCGGCGGCCGCATTTCGACGGAGGCGAAATGCAAAATCGCTTGTGTGCTTGCATTGTTCTGCACGCTAAACAACCCCAGGTGGTCAAAATTAATGCGGAGCCGTACACTACGGCGTGCCTAATAATCAGAACTTGTTTTGGCACGTAAAAACCGCAGAAACAAGAACCCCATAATTTAATTTAATTTACGAAAAATTTGGAACTTAGTTTTTTTCAGTAGCGCTCGTACTTGTGAGCGCTTTGTCCATGTAGCGTTGTCTGAAAGTTGTTCACGATTAAAAACTGCAGAAAATCGCTTACAAGAAATAAATGAAGCATCAGCCATGAACGTGTACAAGAAGATTATTAAAAAGCTGGGAAAACGACAAGACAAGATCTTTGCTCAGCAGTGCCGGAATGTCCTGCATGTTGTTTTGCAGTGAAATAAAGCTAAGTCATGCAAAACCAATTACGCAGAAATATAAAAAATTAGGAGAGTTGGAAGTGCCACATGTTTCGCTGTAAATGCTATCTGTTTTCGCTGTGCGTTCTTTTAGCGGTAAACAGTACTTCCAATAAATTTGTTCGTAGTAATGTTTACCTGATGATGCTTTGCTAAATATTCCCACCGCAGTAACTATAAATAATACATAATGAAAGCTGTGGAAGATTCCCGATGAGGTGCTTATTAATTACTCACTTCTATATCGAATGAGGACAAGAATCTCCCAGTACAGCGGCCTGGTTATTTAAGACAGGGCGAGTAAATTCTCCGAACTGTACGGCATGCGACGAGACAGCAGACATTAAACACTTTTTGTGGTCCTGGAAGAAATTCCAAGATGAAGGAGACGCTTTCCTGAAGAATCTGAAAAAAAAGGACCTTCCGTATGCGCGCCTGCTACACCTTATATTTCTCGAGGGATCAGTTATAGACCGCTAAGAAACTTAACATCTCCTTATCGAATTCTTAAGACTGGTTTGATGGACATATGGTGAAACCCTTCAGCGGTATTTTAAGAGACGCTCGGGCGGAGCAGTTGCGGGCCTTGATCGCCTCGCTAAACCCGCCTGTTGCTACAATTCACCACCACCACTGTTTGCAGGATATAAAAAAAATATGCGGTTTTTCGTGTCAAAACCACGATCTTTATACCCTGTATATAAGGAAGATTAACAGCCGAAGAAGGCTGCCCGGTGGTACACCCGAAGTAGCATATGGGAAAAGAGTAGAAAAAATGTTGGCAACTGTGAATTGCTGACAATTTGAGTAAAAATTGAAAATCCATGATAGGGTAAGCGAACCTAATTTAAGCACAGATAATTCCAAAATTGAACGGAACTTAGATACAAGGTCATACTGTTTCGATGAGTGACAAAGAAAAATAATTCAGTTTGCTGATACTCATCTATGTATTATGTAAGTAAAATGATAATTTGACTTACATGATAATTGACTGACGCCCATTAACTGCGACCAACTATTCGTAAAATGGCAACCTATCAGTGAGTCCTGGCTTTTGCGTCTTTGGGGTGGCCTTAAAAAATACTGGATGCTATCGTTTGCAGTTGCAAGCACTGGAACACTGCGCGCGATTAAAAAAATGGCTGCAGTATTCTAAATTTTAGGATTTTAACGCGAAAGCGTTAAGGGCCTCGGGTCGCAAGAAATCCGGCGTCGGCAACCGGCTTGCGATGTCGGCTCAGTGGCGGAGAAAATCATCCCCAACCACCCCGAGCGCGCAGGCCCTCCACGTGGTGCAAGGTTTTGGTGAACAAAAATTGAATTTCTCACAGTGAAATCCATCATGCAGAAAAAGGGTAAAGTACGACTTTACCATTCGGCATCGGATTCGCCGTCGGAGTGTTTACCAATCGGCGTCGGATGGCAATTTGAATCTACGAGAAAACCTATTTCTGCTAAGAGGAAACTCAAACACAAACCCCTTTTTCAGCATTTCTACCAGACCTACAGCCACGCGTTGCGATGCGAACGAGTCCCCGTAACGCTATCGCGTTCTAATCTTAAAGGCGAAGCTCAAGCGTCCTCCAATTTTTTAACATAGGTGTTTGTGTAAATCAAAATTTAGGGCGGCAGGTGAGGATGCGGTTGCTGTGTTAAAAGCTTCTTGCTTTTCACGCTCGATGAGTCGTTTTGAAGATGCCGTCTGAAGACTTTGAGGCCAAAACTTCGAATACAAATGATGAAGAGTATGACGATGATGATTAAGCCGCGCGTTCGGGAACTTTACTTGCGAAAATGATATTCAGATGGCGCTCGCATCCTAGGCAGGTTAGGGAGCCTACATGCAACGCCGTTTGAATGTAGACTCCCTAAGGCAGGTCAAATTGGGACTTCGCATGCTAATTTGTTTTGGAGACGCGCGCGTCGGGGCAAAAGCAAACAATTAATAAAATAGTAAAAAGGTGCTAGGGCCGTCAAGTTTTAGTATAAGACCACTTATACTGTCCCTGGAAGAACGTCTTTCCAGCGATGCATTTCTGTTTAAAAGTGAAGCCGACTTTAAGGGGATCGGTGTATGCTTGGTCTCTGTAAGGTGGTTTTCCCACGTTCAGTGTTGCAGTGAATGAAGCCCACTTGCAGTATGTGAACGATGCGACGCGAATGGGTCCCGGTAACGCTATCACGTTCTATTCTTAAAGGCGAAGCTTAAGCGTCCTCCAATTTTCTTGCTGCCCAGCGCGTCAAGCATATCACGAAAGACGTTTGATTCACTTCTCAGATAACGAGGTGGTCGCTGCGGTAGGTTGATGCATGCACTGCTTTAGAAACATCGACGCAAAATGTGTTCTGAAATATCTGATTGAAGGGCGGACAAACTTAATGGGCAAAACAAAGTTTCGTAGTATTGTGCTGCGGTGTTGACCTTCGCAAGATAACTTTAATTAAACTTGATTACTGCCACCGTAGCAAAGCTTGCTCCCACATCTCAGTCGGCTGAGCGTAGCCCTTCCTTTATTTGCTGTTGTCATGGCTAATGAGCACATTTCGCGGGCGAAGTTCGTCCATTGATAAACACTTTAAAAACAGCTGACAACCTTAGCTTAGATCACCGTTTTTATTATACTTTGCTCTGTAATAGCGTCATACGTACTTCAAACTCAGACAAAAAAAAAGGAAGTGCAGGTTGGCTGGCACTTGACCGAATAAGTTGGTGCAGCGCTAAACACACTAGAAAAAAAGAGGGGGGGGGGGGGGGGCAGACGTACAAAAGCGCAGTGGTATCCGGTAGTGTGACAGTGCGTTGAACAGAAATAGCCCATTTCTAACAATATTTTTTTTTGCAATAGAAAGTGGTAGGGAGGTTTACTTGCAACAAAATAGTTTCAAGCATGCTTGACGACTGCGAAACAGGATAGTGTGTTCTGCAACAAATGTTCTAGATAAACCGCTTGTCATTGAACAAATTAGAAAAGGTTTTTGCATGGAACTCCTAGTGACTAGAGTTATGAGCGAAATTTAAAATTTGTATTCACCTACAATGCCAATGAGTCGACGCTAAATTTTGCGAATGAGCCCTCCGATCGTGCTTCATTTCCAAAATGGCATAGACTCTCATTTACTGTCTTGGGGCAATGCTTTATGACTGTGTCACGCGATCGTTTCCCTGCCCGCGAGGGCTGTGGTTACTTGAAAAATTTTTGCAGCCCTTGGGCTTCCCCTGTTGTCTTCGTAAAAAAGAAGGATAATAGTTGGCGTTTCTGCGTCGACTATCGTCACCTAAACAAGGTCACTAAATATGATGTCTATCCATTGCCGCGAATTGACGACCTGCTTGACTGTCTCCGCTGAGCTACGTGTTTTTCCTCGATCGACCTCCGTTCGGGCTATTGGTAAATTGCAGTGGACGACAGTGATCGGGAAAAGACCGCGTTCAAAACACCAGAGGGTCTTTATCAATTCAACGTCATGCCGTTTGGTCATGCGACATTCGAACGCACGATCAACTCCCTTTTTCGGGGCTTGAAATGGTCCACTTGCCTATGCTACCTTGACGATTTCGTCGTGTTTTCATCTGCTTTTTCAAGTTACTTGCAGCGTCTGTCAGTGGTTCTCGATATGTTCAGGAGAGCTGGTCTGCAGTTGAATTCCTCTAAATGCAATTTCGGTCGCCGTGAAATTACTATCCTTGGGCACCTTGTTGATGCTGCAGGTATCAGGCCAGACCCCGAAAAGGTTCGTGCACTGGTCGATTTCCCCGTACCACGTTCCATCCATGACGTTCGCAGTTTGTTGTCCTCTTCTCGTATTTTCGTCGTTTCGTGATTGCAATTTTTGCTAACTAAACATCAGACGCTCAGATAATTGATTGGCAGCGTCAGAGATTGCAGATGTGAGGAAAGCTATGTGAGACAATACCTCCTTCTCTAGAGCATGGCTTACGAAAGCCAGGTTAAGCAGGCCGAACGCGATTTTCAAAAGGTAGAACAGAATGAGCGGGCTGATTCTTTGGCTGACGCCAGGTTTGACATGCGTGTAGCCAGCTATGTAGATCACGCTGATGACCCTCAGGCTAGGCCTTGATGATGGTCGTATTTATGCGCAGCTCTTCACCGACGGTCAACTTGACGGGAGGCTTGCAAGCATGTCACAGCTTCTTTGTTATTTCTGCAAGGTAGTTTTGTGTTTCGTGCTAACGTCGCAATGTTTCCTAGGAGGTGGTAAATGTCCCACGTTTAGTGTTTTTTCATTCATTACCATATTCATTTGTTCAATCATACTATCACAGTTCCTTAGAATTGGGACGTAACAAGAGAGGTGGATACAAAGAGTGGTGGGCAGGTAAGGTGGCGTGGTTTCACAGATGGTGTTCTTCAATAGAAGTTTCGAAAATAAAAAATAACAGTGATGAGGGCGATAGTAAAAGGCAGGTTATTCCCTACTAGGGCTGTGTGCACAACAAAAAAAGTTTGAGGGTGATGAATCAAAGAACTAAGGTGCGCTAGGCTGGAAAATACATCTATTGCAATGATGGTTTGGTTACATGCGGTCAGTGAATAAAAGAACCTCAACAATAAGCAAAGACGAGATTTGCGATGTAGACAGCACCATTTGAACCGACGTGCACCATTTCGCATGGTCGCACTGGCTATGCCAAGCAGCCGAACTCGTTCGTCGCTGCTCCTCAAGTATTTTCTTTTTTGTGGTATTGTTTTCGACTTGCCACAACTCTGAGACGTGACACGTGCATCGGCAGATGCGAGACGTAACGAGGAACTCAACTCCTATCCAACACTCTGGGCTATACGTGATCAGTTGCCGCATCTGTTCTCGACGTGGGCAGTGATGATTGGCTGTATAGTTGCCAGCTGGTGAGACGGACACTGAAGACGTCTTCCCTGAAGGTCAGCAACGACCAGTTTTCCGGTTTTTCTCGGTCGATGTTTAATTATGAGGTTAAAGCCAGCGGTTTGGCTTGTTGTGGCTTGCGGATTTTGCCGGTAGCCAGGGATGGCTGCTCAGGGTGCGCAGTGAACGTAGCACGCGGCCAGAAGCAAAATTCACTCGCATTTTATGGCCGCCAGGCGTCGCTGTTCCCCTTCCCGTTTGTCGGTGTGAGGTTCCCCACGCTGATAGTTATTGAACCAGCCAAGCATCATTATTCCACTGCGGCGTTTACGAGCAAGCATGCTCTCGCGTTCAGCATCACGCTTCGCAGCATGACGAGACGTTCATGTTTCACTAGACGTTTCCTTCAAGCCTCCCTATCGTGTAAACTCAATGCACGCTTTGGTCTAATTTTCTTATTCATATATTTTTGCTCGTTACAACCGAGTTCCACAGTGGCCTGTTTCTATTGTCGGCTTCTTCACCTGATTTGTTGCCGGTATTTCATTCCTAGCTGTGGTTGCACTAAGCTAAAGTTATCAGACCACGTCACGACGACTATGTATTGGATGGAATGAGTGGTCGAGTTTATTTGTTTGTCATGCCTGTGTCAGGATCATAACAACTACAAAAAAACAACAACAACAACAAAAAAACAACTTGGACGACGCTTAAGCTTGCCATTTCGCCTTTCGCCCATTTATCGCGCTATCGGGCCCCGTTGACGCCAACGCCGGATTTTCTGCGACACGAGGCCCGATAGAAAACAATGGTGGGCTGATTAGGGCGGCAGTGCAGGGCAGAACAATGGCTAATACCCCCGCAATTAGAGGCAACAAGCAGTGACTCATGAATGGCTCATACCCCTGTAAGCAAGGAAAAAGGAGTTTGTGTTTGAATTTCCGCGTAACAGAATTATGTTTTCTCGTATATTCAAAAAAAAAAAAACAATCCGGCGCTATCATGTCTGTATGTTATGCGTAAGACGGACTTTACGAATTTTCTGATGCATTTCACTTTGCGAAATTCAAATAATTCAGTAACGCCTATGCGCCACGTGGAGAGCATGCGTGGTTGTGGTTCGGCATTATTTTTTTCTGACGGACAACAGACGAATTGGGCAGACAAGTTGGGCAAAGGCTTGGCAAGCTTATTTAAGATCGTTCAATTATGTAAGTTGCAGCATATGTGCCGTAATATTTTTGAAGTGTTGGTGCACATGAACGTAATGTGGGATAACTACAAAAGGGTCAAAGGGAAGCTTACCTCAAGATACATGCAGTGTCTGTCATGCAATACTGTGGTTGTATTAACGTGATGCAAAAATATACAGGTAGTGTGCCAGCGGCTGAAAGGCATTGCTTTACGTGTTGAAGTGGCATTAATGAATCCTTTCGCTTTCCTTTCAAGCGTAGTGTTATGTTGGTTTACATGATTTCTCGTCTACGAACGATTGGTCACCTCACAAAAAAAAGTTGTCGCAGTTTCACCCGAAAGGCGAAGCATCAATTGCGATAGCAACTTAGTAGAGAGCTATACGGAGTAAGGATAGTAGTTTTATCCGCTGTACAAACTTGGACATGCAGCAGCACCGGCAACACACAGCACTGTTGTCGACGCCGTCGGCGTTTTGCCCGCGTTCGCACAAAATGCGTGCGGCGTTGGTGACTGTTGCCGGAGCCTCTGATATAAATAGGCACTTGGTGCCGCAGCTAAACGTCGCCTCCCTTCCCTGCCCCCCCCGGCCTTTCGTGCGTCAGAAGAAGGCGCGTTTTCTCTACATATATGGTGATTGTAAAGGAGGAAAGAGACGCCTACTTCTGCAGCCCTTAAGGGAGCACGGCACAGAACGCGCGTTTGTTCTCCGCCGTGCGTTCACTCCCCGTGAAAGCACGCGTCCCGCGCGCCCTTTCACTCGCACATACAGCGTTCGGCGGCGCGCGGCGACCATTTCATCTCCATTGACGTCATACGGAAGCTCACGGCGACGGCGACGGCGACGGCAACGGCGACGGCGACGCCGACGGCAGAAATCTGCTTTGGAGTGTCCATATAATTGCTATCGCAATAAAAACAATGTTGATGACCAAGTAGATCAGTTGACTATGCTTGTTTTGAGCAGTATGCGCAAATACATTCCCGAGTACAGTTCTATATGGTCTAAATAACCCGATGGTTCTCATCTAAACTTATAACTGTACTAAAGTATAAAGATCGCGCGAACCGTAAATCCAGAAGTCCTGTGCCTGCTGACTGGAGAGAAGAATTTAGCTTTTTCCGGACTCTCTGCAAACGCCTATATAAGCGGGATCATGACTCATATATCGCACTCTTAGAGAAGAGCGCCTCCGACCGGCCAGCCGAATTTTGGAAGTATATCCGCAAGCGCTGTAGTAGACGTGGAGAGTGTTTTCGCCTGCTCGATTCTACAGGAGTAGAAGTCCAAGCAGTCGCGGATTGTCTTGCTGGCCATTTCTCATCCTTACATAAAGCTTCAGGTTTCAACGCTGGTGTCAGTCAGCAGCACACAACGATTCCTACATCTAGTGTTGTGTTGTTTGATGAAAAGCTCATCAGCGAATGCCTTAAGCGCATGAAGCCCTCCCTATCCTGCGGTCCTGATGACATCCCCTCTGCAATATTAAAATCTTACGGCAGTATATTGGCCCAAGTATTGACAACTAAGTTTAATAACTCTTTGAATGCGTCTACTTTCCCTCACACGTGGAAATCTCGTGTTTTCCCTGTATTGAAGTCTGGCTGTACAAGCGACGTGTCCATTTATTGCCCGATTTCTCTTTTACAGCGTAAGCTGTTATGGGCTCATTCCAATAGGCTTCTGGTTTGCGATGGTTGCCGCCGCCGCCGCCGTTTGACGACCCAAGCCGCCGCCAGTATGGTGGCGCCATCTAGGTAAGGCGCCTGCAAACGCAGCGTGCGCAGGCGCAGACGACGAGATGCGATTCAGACGAGGCGTGCAATCGACGCGATTCCGATGTGAGATGAGAGCCACGTATTCTGGATACGCCTTCGTACACGTTATGGCGTTTCCTCGCAAGGTATGAACCGCTGCTGAAGAAGCGAATCGTAGAGCTACGTACGCGGCTACAACCAGGCATCATCGGGTTCAGCAGACTGCTGTGCAGAGAGCATTGCAAGCCGCTGCTTGCCGTCGACGCCGGGCGGACAGTTCAGATCGTTCTTGTCAAAACGAGGCGAAGGGACTGTCCCGAAGACCCTGACGTGTGTGGTGCGGAAATTGGAGCTACTTTTGAGCCGCTCCACCAGCTTACGCTGTGACTGTGCCGCACAGGCCTGTGACTTTTTTTTAACAGCGAAACTGTTTAAGCCAGCCTTAATTTGTGCGTGCACCCCGAAATTAGCATCATCAGCATTGGCTCGAGTGTCATCGTCTTCTTCCGCAGTTTCAGCTAGCCGTAATTTTGGATTGCCCATTACGCTACCTATCATTCTATCTCTGGGGGCGTCGGCACTAGGACACTGTAATAGGAACGTATGTGATGCCATATGTAATTTTGTAATGGAAACAAGGAGACTGCCATGCTAATTTTTTTCCCAAGACAACAAAAATATTTGCTTCAAATTTTAAGATGCTATAGCATGAAAATTATTATTAACGATTAGAATTCATTTATTACCTCATTCCTAAGCAAGAAATTCCCATTTAAGTATACTTCATTTTTCTTCCTACTGCCGCCCGATTCATGGCCAATCCCCCGTAGTGGGTTGTGCTATTTATATAGGCTCCAAACTAAACCAAACGTAATTTGTGCGTGTGGCACGAAACAACCGCGCCATAGCCATGGCAACCAGGCGAAGCCACACAGACACGGCTCCGCCGAGCTCCCGCCAATTTCGCGCATGCGCCGTGACGTCATCCTGGCGCGTCTTCGCTCGCCGCCCGAGAGAAATAAATAAAAACAAAATGAACGTTCTTGGCAAGGCAGGATACGAACCCGGGTACCCACGGTCCGAAGGCGAGCGTCATAACCACTACGCTATACACCCACTTCTTTTCTTCTTTGTTGCATGGAATTATTAGTAGTTTTATGCGAAGCGCTCACGCTTGCAGAACGTGCATTTCTGGGAACCATTATGTTGCATTCCACTCACGATTGCAACACAACTTCCTTTGGGAGGGAGAAAGAGAACATGAGAGCGAGAGAGAGAAAGAGATAGGAGAGAGAGAGAAAAAGAGATAGGAGAGAGAGAAAGAAACGGAGAAAGAAAGAAACAAGAGAAAGAAAGTGAGAGAGAATCAGTCGGCCAGCTTCGCGGTGTCTTGAGCTTTCACCTGTTTTTTGCCACGTCTGAGATTTTTGAGCTTGCTCTTCTCATCATTTTGTCTTTTACTGTGAAAAACTCATCGATTCCGAATGAGCATGGATTTCTCACCGGCCGCTCCACTACCACAAATCTCGCAATTTTCATGACACAGATCTCCGCGCCGGTATTTCAACGGGGGCAAGTTGACCCTATTTATTGTGACCTTAGCAAAGCTTTTGATGTGTTCAGCCTCTCACTGCATCTGATCAAGCTTACGCACTTTGGTGTTGACTGTTCATTTGTAAATCTTTTGCGCAGTTATCTTGATAGATCATGTTATGTTAACGTCAATGACCAAACGTTTTCTGTTTACATGGCAACTAGGACCACTCTTTTT
Source organism: Dermacentor silvarum (assembly GCF_013339745.2). NCBI lineage: Eukaryota > Metazoa > Arthropoda > Arachnida > Ixodida > Ixodidae > Dermacentor > Dermacentor silvarum. The sequence continues at coordinate 104,568,010 of NC_051162.1, read as the reverse complement.
TAAATTTTGCAGCGAAGCTGCAGTATATGGCTAGTTTCCAGAGGATCGATGTTCATAGACCAAGAACCATGGGCCTATCCCGAAGGTAGTGATATACCGGGCCGACTTGAGCGGACGTGAAGCAGGCTTCAAGCACTCCGCAAACTTGCAAAAATAGGTTTAATATCTTGGGTCCAAATACAACCCGTATTAGATATTAGGCTGATAAGAGCAGATACTACACTTTGACCCGCGTCAGCCATGTCTACGTTCGCACCATACACGTGTACACCATCCCGCGTATTCAAACTAGTGCCTACCAATCTGAGTGTCTTCTGTCTCCTGACGTCATGCTGTACGTAGGCTCTTTTTTCAGTTCTACTCTGACAGTGAAATGGGCAGGGCGCGTGTTGTACGGTCTGAAGAAGAACAGCGTGCCTACCAAGAACGACGGCGTGAACGAAAAAGAGAATGGGCGCGGCGGCGGCGGAAGGAGACCACCGACGATCAGCGGGCCGCGGACGCCAAGCGTAAGCTTGCTGCCCACCAGGACCGCGAGGTGGAATGTAATGTGAACCGTCCATGTGGCCCCGATCCCGAAAACTTGGAACATTTCACCGGAGCAATGGTCAATCACCACATAGACAGCTTCGTTGGTCATCCCCCTTCACAGAGTGGAATGACACTGAAACGTTCTATGAATGACGTTCTTTCCGCTATTCGGAATTCTTCATTCCTTATATATGCTGATGACATCAAGGTTTTTCTGCAAGTCATAGTGTTGATGAATGTCGCATGCTGCAGTCTGGCCTGTTTCCTTTTTCTAAATGGTGCACAGATAATAACCTCACCTTTAATGCTGCTAAGACCAAAGTTGCGTCTTTTACACGGAAAACAGCAATCATTTCTTTTTCTTATGCTGTACATTCTCTATCATTGTGCAAAGTCCGTGAGATGAATGATCTCGGTGTACTTTTTTGATGCAACCTTACACTTTTCAGCTCACACTAAACGTGTTGCAATACGAGGCATGCCCACTCTTGGCTCCGTTTGCAGACTATCGAGAGAATTAATTTCTCCTGCACCGTTCCGCAAGTGGTACCCAACAATCCGTCCTCCTCAAGTCGAATACACGTCGGTTGTTTGGAACGGCGTTTCTAGATCCAACAGGGACATTGTAGGTCGGGTCCAGAAAAAGTTTCTAAGCATACATCATCAATGCTTCGCTAACACGAACACTGGACCTTGCTCTAGCACTTGGAATTACGATAATAATGATAATAATGATAATATCATTGAAAATGATTGAACGTCAACAGTGTTCACGACTGCACTGACGTCAAAAAAGACATTTTTTTTACTCTCAAACTGGTGCAGAAACCATTGGGTACGTTTAATTGCTTTCAAAAGTATGTCATTAGGTTTCACGCGGGGAATACAGCATGTGCAATTTTCATACACCTTTCAGGATACTCGACTGCCCAGGGCCGATGAAATGACAAATAATGGTGTGTACATCTGCCAAACGCTAAGCTTCTCTTCACACGTTAAATATGCACAACGTGCCCGTCACGCCGTTGGAATTGTACGTCGCATATTGCATGATTTCCACTGACCTGTTCCTTTTCTGAAATTGTATTCAATTCAATTCAATTCTCCACAACTTCAACTTCTGCTGCGTGCCTTCGACCACTAGAGTATGCCTCTGCAGATGTGAGTGCAGTGTGGAGATCAAATTCTGAACTCACTGAACACGTCCAGAATAAATTGATATCTATCTTCAAGCACCACTTCTGCCATTCTGGCGACAATAGTACAGCCCCCTCAAATATACGTCCACGCACACCTCTAGACTCAAGACTTAGTCAGACCTTTGGTTCCTCTACAAGGTGGCTCATTGCATTATACACTCCCGAAAGCTTCTTGATCATGTTAAATTTTTCGTGCCACAACAGCATACCAGGCAGCATTCTACGCTCTCTGTCAGGCCTTGTTGCATTAAAGACTGTCCTATATATTGCACGACTCCAAAATAAACATGTCATAAGAATTGAGCTTGTATTGACATACTTCAGACTTCATTTCCTGTGTTTTGTGCGCATGTAGATAATCATGTTGTATGATTAACTCACTTTTACGCGTGCTTGTTTTCTTTTTCCCTATTTGTTTCTCTATCTCGCATTGTCTTGTCTAGCACATTTGTTTTCTCGGTAAACCGCCCCTATCGCTTGCCGGCGCACAAAGCGGTGAAGGCACTTTTATGTTTCTTGGGTGAATATCTTTGACTAATAGTTCAAAACTACACGCGTCAGCGAATTCACCGCTAATTTCTCTCTTTCCTTCACTCCTATTTCTCCCTGTCCTCTTTGTGTTTCCCTTTCCGATTCCCCTGGTGTAGGATAGCCAACCGGACGTTGTTCTGGCTAACCTCCTGCCTTCTGACTTTTTCTTTCTTCCTCCTCCTCTTTGCCTCGCATATTGTTTTTTAAGTGCACCTCAACGAAGGATCTCTAGCTGTTCCTGGGCATTAAATAAACATTTGATTGATTATTAATATTATTTTAGTATAAAATTGTGTTTTACGTGTGTACTAGTATATCATTTCCGTGCAGAAGCTTTTGTGCAACATTGTTATAGTGTGACAATTTTTGTAAAGAAAGAATTAGGAAAGTGCAATAAAACGCTATGTGCCTGATCATATCCATTGTACGAATAATTTCTTTTGACAGTCAATAACGGTTGGCTACCGTATCCAGTGTTGTGCAATGAAATATGTCACAGCAATTATTGCGTGGCTCACAGAACCAATAGAATGTCTTGCTTAGTAAAAACATCATAGTAGGCTGAAAACAAGAAAGATATTTTTTTATGTATTGTGTGATGCCTTTTATAAGAGTATAAATTGTGAAAATAACCTGTATATATATATATATATATATATATATATATATATATATAATACAAATGAGCTTCCCCCATACGTGTGAATCAGTACTTCAATAGTACGACTTGGCAAAGGGCAACGAAAGACGCCTATAAAGACCCTTCGACTCTCAAGTTGGTAGCATCTGCGGGTATGTCATTTCATTGATGTCGAGAAAGACAGACTTGACATGTTGAAACCAGTTACAATTGAACCTTGCGTTTACGCAGTGAACTAAAATCGCACAGGAAATGCTATTTTCATGCTGAGTTTGACAACTGCTCGAATAACCCGATAAGTTGTGGCAAAAGCTAAATACTGTCTTAAATCACCGCAAATCATCTCCACGTGTGGAAAAGCTATTTCTCGGTGGCAACGAAATATCGGGCAGTGCTCTGGCGAATACGTTCAATGATTACTTTGTAATGCTTGTGCACCTGCTGATATTTCGAGATTCATGCCAGATAGGATTTAATTTTCACTTTTCCTTCAGCCATTTACGCAGCCTGAGGAACAGTCAGTTTTCCTTTCACTTAAAAATAGCTCATGTTGCGATGTTGAAGGCATGCAGGTTCGTCCAACAAGTACGCACTCGATATTCTATGTCCATATCTCATCTATATTTTCCATATGTCTTTGACGAGTGCTATCTTCACCAGGAGGATGCAGATTGCAAGAGTTTCGGTACTGTTTAAGAAAGGTGACGTAAACGACATCAAAAATTATAGATTTATTTTCATATTACCTGGATTATCCAAAGGTTTGGAGAAAGTAATACATATGCAAATGTCACATTTTTTGATAGGCACAATCTTATCTGTACATCCCAATTTGGCTTTAGAAAACGACTGTCTATGGAATTGGCCCTAATTCAACAAAAAGTATTAATTACATCACAGTTTGAAAACAAGAATCTTGTGCTCGGCCCTTACATTGATTTCCTGAAGCATTTGATTGCATCCATCATTCCATATTGCTTAAAATGCTTGAAACCTATGGTATTCGAGGGCAGTTTCTAAACCTCATAAAATCCTATCTAGATCATCGCTATCAATACGTTCAAATAAAGAATCGCCACTCAGATTTAAAACACATCAGCAGACGCGTTCCTCAAGGCAGTATTTTTGGCCCGTTTATTTATTGTGTATATTAAATGACCTAGCAAATATCTGCAGAGATGCGAAATAGATAATGTACGCTGACGATGCTAGCATATTTTTTCCCCTCATTTAAACCTGGTAGCGTTCAGAATAAAGCCAACGCTGCTCCAAAATCTCTCCAAGAATGGTCAGCAGCAAACATGCTACTAATTAATATAAACAAGACAAAAGCCGAGATTTTCAGTCCGAAATTTCAGCAAATAGCAGTAGTTTAATCACGCTTCTGTATGCACGAGAAACAACCAAAATAGTAAGTAGGCTGAAAGTACTTGGAATTTTCTTCACACAAAATATGCTTTGGGATGCGCACGTTGAATTGGTTTTAGGCAAGTTATCCCGCGTCGTTCGTATGATAGTGCGACACAGAGCTATATTATCTGTCCAGATAAAGCTTCTTGTTTACAATACCCCCTTTTTTTCTTCACTATACATTTAATATTGTTTATTGGTATTGGGTACGACGTCATGTAGAAATCTTGAAAGAATACATACACTGCAAAAAATGTTTGTTTGGGCACCCTTTTTAATGTACCATATAATTCCCGTGCTTCCGATTCATTTTTGAAAGTAAATATGATCCACGTCTTTAATCTTTATAATTAAAAGTTAAGTCTGGCGTTCAAACGGGAGGCAAAACAAAATTGAAGTTTTTTTTTCATGAGTTAATTAATAAAAAACACATTCATACGCCACTCCTTACGCAGAACAGCGGAAGGTGGTCACTGTGCGGGCAAATTATTCTATGCAAAAAATATTATACTGTGAAGAAGTGCTCACAAAGTAAAGAACGCAAGAGCAGACGACAGTGCGGCTGTCTTCAATAAGAGGAAAAGAAAGAGAAGGGAGGCTCGTGCAGCGAATGAAAAAGGGGTTTGCGCAGAGGGATCGTTCGAACGCCGGCACTACTAGGGCTGCAGAGCCTACGGAACCCACATCTACGAGTTAGGTTCACTTGACCGGGCGTCTGTCTTTGGGACAGAGAACGCCTCGGGTCGTTGCCCGGAACGAGACCTCGGAGCGGCCTGCTGCAACGTCGAACCCGCATCTACGCGCGAGGTTCAGGAGACCGGGCGTCCGTCATCGAGACGAAGAGCGCCTGGGGTCGTCGTATTTGACGAGACCTCGGAGCGGCCTGTTGCCGTCTACGGAGTTGTGGGCCGTCCACCTTTTCCTGCCCCGTACTGCTGCGTCTACTTTTCTACGTCGGTCATCACTCTACCAGCGAGTGTTCCACCTCAAAGACTCTACGAGTCTCACCACGCTCCGGACTTCAACCGCAACCTTGTGAGACTGCATTTTTTTCGTGTTTAGGAACAACCTTGCATGCGTGGTTTTTGTTGCAGATATTATTCGTGTTTACGTGCTGTCTAATATAATTTTCGTGTGTTTCCTAATCATGCACTGTCTCCTTCATCTTCCTCGCGTCACATGCCTTGCAACGTGACGATCCTAATCATCACACATAGACACTGCCAACCCCTCTAATTTATTTTATAAATAAGATTTTGAGTTGCAAACAACTTCTGTACGAACACTCCGCCAACATTTAGTCAATCTTTGCTCACATGATAAATGAAGAGTATTATCTTGCCCCTTTTTTCGATTTTTGGCTTCTGTGACTGTTTCGTGTGAATGTGAATTAGGTTACTCAGTTGTATTTTGAATATGTGTGCTATTGCTGCCTGCTCTGTAGAGGTGGCTGTGGGCTTCAGTCAAGTTGCTTGTTTCTCAAGTGACTTTACCCGCAGTCTCCTGCATCGTCGATTGAAATAAACAAGTTGTTATTATTACTAAAATGTTTTCAGCAATACACTCAATGCAGCTCAATGTGAAGGCCTCCCGATGCGATTTTGATGCTTCAAAAGAACCTAGATAAATAAAATAGGTGCCCCATGTGTAAGATTAGACAGAAACAAGAATAGGGAGGAGACAAGCTACGAATTTGGTAGATTTTATGTATTGTAAATGTTTTCTGTTGTACCAGAAAGCTGGTAGAATGGCATTATTCTCATCCATAAGAAGGGAAATGTTAAAGAATTGAACAATTATGGACCCATTAGCTTGCTTTCAGTATTGTATAAAATATTCACCAAGATAATTTCCAATAGCATCAGGCCAACACTTGACTTCAGCCAACCAAGACAACAGGCTGGCTTCAGGAAGGAATATTCTACGATGGATCATATTCATGTCATAAATCAGCTAATAGAGAAATCTGCGGAGTACAATCAACCTCTCCATATGACTTTCATAGATTATGAAAAAGCATTTGATCCAGTAGAGATACCAGCATGCAGTCATAGAGGCATAACGAAATAGAGGAGTACAGGAGGCATACGTGAATATCTTGGCAAATATCTACAAGCATTGCACAGCAACCTTGGTTCTCCACAAGAAAAATAGAAAGATACCTATCAAGAAAGGGGTCAGGCAAGGAGACACAGTCTCTCCAATGCTATTCACTGCAAGCTTAGAAAAAAGTATTTAAGCTTTTAGACTCGAGAGCCTTAGGAGTGAGGATCAACGACGAATATCTCAACAACCTTCGGTTTGCAGATGACATTGTCCTATTCAGCAACAATGGGGACGAATTACAACAAACGATTGAGGACCTTAATCGAGAAAGTGTAAGAGTGGGGTTGAAGATTAATATGCAGAAGACGAACAATGTTCAATAGCCTGGTAAGGGAACAAGAATACAGGATCGCCAGTCAGCCATCTAGAGTCTGTAAAGGAGTACGTTTATCCAGGTCAATTACTCATCGGGAACCTTGATCATGAGGAAGAAATTTGCAGAAGAATAAAATTGGGTTGGAGTGCATACGGCAGGCATTGCCAAGTCCTGACTGGGAGCTTACCACTGTCGTTGAAAATAAAAGTGCACAATCATTGCATTATTCCGGTGCTAACATAAGTGGCAGAGACTTTGAGGTTAACAAAGAAACTCGAGAACAAGTTAAGGACCACACAAAGAGCGATGGAGCGAAAAGTGTTAGGCGTAACGTTAAGAGACAGGAAAAGAACGGTGTGGATCAGAGAAGAAACGGGGATAGGCGATATTCTAGTTGACGTAAAGTGGAAAAAATGGAGCTGGGCAGGCCATGTAATGCCTTGGATGGATAACCGGTGGACCATTACAGTTAAAGAATGGATACCAAGAGAAGGGTAGCGCAGTCGAGGACGGCAGAAAACTAGGTGGGGTGATGAAGTTGGGAAATTTGCAGGCGCGAGCTGGAATCAGGTAGCGCAAGACAGAGGTAATTAGAGATCACACGGAGAGGCCTTCGTTCTGCAGGGGACATAGATTAGGCTGATGATGGTGATGATGAGCTGTTGTAAATGTTTTTTTTTGTGAGCGCTTCAGGCGTTGCGATTGTTTTTGCTGATTTTGTCAGAACCCACTTTCTCACATTTCTTTCATACACCAACAAGCTTAATTATATTGACTTGCATACTTCTTTATCTGTATCCGGTGATCCTTATTTCACCGACTAACACATATTAAACGTTATCGCTCGGCGCAGGACGCGCTTGCACGTATCGTAAGTTTTGCGAATGTTATCGGTGGTTCTATTTGTTGTGTGTTGACAACGAACCTTGTATATTTCCATTGCATGCGGGACATCAATAGGTGGATAGCCAAATTTCGGTTGTCGCAAAGGATTCTGGGGTACGGCGTATTCTGCTAAAAGTTGCGGTTCGAGACTCCACACTACCGTCGCTTCATGCTAATGGTTCATGCACACACGCTTGGTTTTTTTACTGTGCAGTTTTGTTGAAAATCCATGTTGTAAGCACCACTGGGCATTTCCGAAAGGTAGGCTTGATGTCAATATTTCGTACTTATATTGGCGACCTAGACTGGGATTTTTAGGTGGCGGGCGTTTCATGCGCTAACGTGTTTGTGTCACGTCAAATAGTCATCCAACGTTTAGCAAGCGCAAATAAACATTCGTTAACCTAAGAAGTAGTTTTTAATAAGTGACAAGTCAATGTAATAAGTGGCTGCTGTTTGTATGTTGCTGCGCGAGCACGTGCAACAAAATATTTTCGCCGTCATCGTAAACTTTCCCATAACAAACAGTGTGGTCAAGGGATCCCCGAATATCAATGTGAATGAGCAGTCGCTTTGGCTTCGCTTCAATTTTTTTCATTTTTGTGTAGTAACTTGCCTTATATGAAAGTTCCTTCACCCGTTGCACTGAAGCATGATGTTTAGCGATAGCCATCGAAGCACTAGACATAGACCTTTCGTAAGCGAAGGTATTTTCTTCCGCACGACAGCTATCTCTGTAACGAGGCCTACTTCTGCTGGCCCGTACCAGGCTGAGCAGTATTTTGGACAGTAGAAAGAGAATACAGAGCGCGCTGCAATAGAAGGTGGGTTGACATCCTTAAGTAATGGTGGCGTGCAGCAGAATTAGAACACCCGACTTGAAATCTGAAGGTCGTAAGTTCGAATCCTGCTCCAGTCCACTACATTTTCAGGCATGGAGTGGTGCCTGACACCGGCAAAAAATATTGCCGAGAGCTAGTGGGGCTATACTAGTTCAGGTGCAACCAAACTAGGCAGGCCCACCAAGCTTCATCAAAGTCACTCCCTCACCAGAACAGGAATAGGCCTCCCTGGTGCAGTATTCGGCCACTACCTCCCGCATGACTCCGACAATTAACCCATGGCCCTCAGTCCCCAGTGGCTGCGGAGCACCTGACCAAGGCGGCGGTCAGACCTGCGACGTGGCAGAGGGTGCTAAGAATCTCTGGGTCCGGACAGGCCGCCAATGGAAACTGAACCTGGCAACGTTCAACACGCGTACCCTCTCGAGTGAGGCTAGCTTAGCAGGACTATTTGAGGAAATATCAGGCATTACCTGGGATATTTCACGTTGATGGAAAAAAATAAAGGTTATTATTATTATTATATTATTGGCCTTAGTGAGGTTAGAAGAACTAGTGAGGCTTACACAGTGCTGACGAACGGCCACATACTCTGCTACAGAGGTATTCCAGATAAGAGAGAATCCGGGGTAGGATTTCTAGTTCATAACAACATAGCGGGCAACATTGATGAATTCTACAGCATTAGTGAGAGGGTAGCAGTCGTCGTAATAAAGCTGAATAGGATGTACAAAATGAAGGTAGTACAAGCCTACGCCCCAACTTCCAGTCACGATGATGAAGAAATAGAACAGTTTTATGAAGATGTCGGATTTGCAATGAGAAAGGTGCAAACTCAGTATACTGTAGTCATGGGTGACTTCAATGCAAAATTGGGGAAAAAGCAGGTTGGCGAGCAAGCAATTGGCAACTACGGCATCGATTCTAGGAATGCAAGAAGAGAGATGTTGGTAGAATTCGCGGAAAGGAATAGGCTCCGAATAATGAATATATTCTTCAGGAAGCGCATCAACAGGAAGTGGACTTGGAAAAGCCCTAATGGAGAAACAAGGAATAAAATAGATTTCATACTCTCTGCCGATCCGAGCATAGTGCAGAATGTAGAAGTGTTAGGTAAGCTAAAGTGCAGTGACCATAGGTTACTGAGGTCTAGGATTTCTCTCAATTTGAAAAGAGAAAGAGTAAAATTAGTCAAGAGGAAACAGGCCAACCTAAACGCAGTAAGGGTGAAAGCAGACCAATTCAGGCTGGTGCTTGCAAACAAATATGCAGCTTTAGAACAATAAGATGAAGATAACATAGAGGTAATGAACGAAATCGTAACTAGGCTGACCTCAGAAGCAGCAATTGAAGTGGGAGGTAAGGCACCAAGGCAACCAGTAGGGAAGCTCTCCCGAGAAACAAAGGACCTAATAAAGAAACGACAAAACATGAAAGTTTCGAATTCAAGAGATCAGATAGAATTCGCTGAACTGTCAAAACTGATCAACAAGAAGAAAGTAAGGGATATTCGAAATTATAATGTGGGAAAGATTGAAGAAGCCGTAAAATATGGACGCAGCATGAAATCAGTAAGAAAGCTTGGCATAGGACAAGGCAAGATGTATGCACTGAAAGATAAGCATGGTAATATCATCAGCAATTTCGATGACATAGTAAAAGCAGCGGAAGCATTCTATACTGACCTGAACAGTTCCCAAAACAGCCAAGCTACTTTCATTCGAAATAGTGATGAACCGTATACAGAAGCTCGTTCTATAACTAGCGATGAGGTTAGAAGGGCCTTGAAAGACATGGCCAGGGGAAAAGCGGCCGGAGAAGATGGAATAACAGTGGATTTAATCAAAGATGGAGGAGATATCATGCTTGAAAAGCTTGCGGCCCTTTGTACGCAATGCCTCACAACTTCAAGTGTACCAGAGAGCTGGAAGAACGCCAACATTATACTTATCCATAAGAAGGGAGACGTTAAAGAATTGAAGAACTACAGACCCATTAGCTTGCTTTCAGTATTGTATAAAATATTCACCAAGATAATTTCCAATAGAATCATGGCAACACTTGACTTCAGCCAACCGAGAAAACAGGCGGGCTTCAGGAAGGGATATTCTACGATGGATCATATCCATGTCATCAATCAGGCAATCGAGAAATCTGCGGAGTACAATCAACCTCTCTATATGGCTTTCATAGATTATGAAAAGGCATTTGATTCAGTAGAGATATCAGCAGTCATAGAGGCACTGCGCAATCAAGGAGTACAGGAGGCATACGTGAATATCTTAGCGAATATCTACAATGATTCCACAGCTACCTTGGTTCTCCACAAGAAAAGTAGAAAGTTACCTATCAAGAAAGGGGTCAGGCAAGGAGACACAATCTCTCCAATGCTATTCACTGCATGCTTAGAAGAAGTATTCAAGCTCATAGACTGGGAAGGCTTAGGAGTGAGGATCGACGGCGAATATCTCAGCAACCTTCGGTTTGCAGATTACATTGCCCTATTCAGCAACAATGGAGACGAATTACAACAAATGATTGAGGACCTTAATCGAGAAAGTGTTAGAATTGGGTTGAAGATGAATATGCAGAAGAGAAAGATAATGTTAAGATAATGATAATGATAAAGATAATGGCATGGGAACAAGAATTCAGGATCGCCAGTCAGCATCTAGAGTCTGTAAAGGAATACGTTTATCTAGGTCAAAACTCACAGGGGACCCTGGTCATGAGAAAGAAATTTACAGAAGAATAAAATTGGGTTGGAGTGCATACGGCAGGCATTGCCAAATCCTGACCGGGAGCTTACCACTGTCGTTGAAAAGAAAAGTGTACAATCATTGCATTCTATCGGTGCTAACATATGGGGCAGAAACTTGGAGGTTAACAAAGAAGCTTGAGAACAAGTTAAGGACCGCACAAATAGCGATGGAACGAAAAATCTTAGGAGTAACGTTAAGAGTCAGGAAGAGAGCGGTGTGGATCAGAGAACAAACGGGGATAGACGATATTCTGGTAGACATTAAGCGGAAGAAATGGAGCTGGGCAGGCCATCTAATGCGTAGGATGGATAACCGGTGGACCATTAGGGCTACAGAATGGATCCCAAGAGAAGCGCAGCCGAGGATGGCAGAAAATCAGGTGGAATGATGAAGTTAGGAAATTCGCAGGCGCAAGTTGGAATACGCTAGCGCAAGACAGGGGTTATTGGAGATCGCAGGGAGAGGCCTTCGTCCTGCAGTGGACATAAATATAGGCTGATGATGATGATGATGATGATGACATCCTTAGAATTAATCGCCAAATCTTTTAAACATTTTTTGCGCTTTCTCAAGGCTGGCAACGTTAGCCAACGTAGTTTCGTTGGTTTTCGCTTGTCTACGTGTCCTGTGTGCCTCATCGACGGTCCTGTCTTCTATCTATCTATCTATCTATCTATCTATCTATCTATCTATCTATCTATCTATCTATCTATCTATCTATCTATCTATCTATCTATCTATCTATCTATCTATCTATCTATCTATCTATCTATCTATCTATCTATCTATCTATCTATCTATCTATCTATCTATCTATCTATCTATCTATCTATCTATCTATCTATCTATCTATCTATCTATCTATCTATCTATCTATCTATCTATCTATCTATCTATCTATCTATCTATCTAGCCTGGTGGTCGAACTTTTGAATCCGTGCCCAATCGCTGCCGACCAGCATCATCGCAAAGATTCTGCGCAAGTGCTGCTGTTGTCATCTGCAAGCTACGGCCACAGCTGAGGGCGGTGCCCTTTCACTTTGGCAGCAGCAGCGGAGCGCATCGCACGCAGCCCGCTCAATCCTTGTTTTTTCTACGGTCACAGGCTGCACCCCTGTCCCGGAATTGAAAGCTGTGAACTGCAAGCTTCCAAGGTGCCGAAAACGTCGTTGGCCTGCAATTTTCCTCGACCTGGTGGTCTGAACTTTTCAATCCGCGCCGCATCGCTGCCGTCTACATCACCGCAAAGATTCTGCGCAAGCGCTGCTGTTGTCACCTGCAAGCCACGGCCACAGCTTGGGTGGTGTCCTTCACTTTGGCAGCAGCGGCGGAGTGGATCGCACGCAGCCCGCAGAATCTTAGTTTTTTTCTACGGTCACAGGTTGGGGACAATTCTTCAGTGTTATTCCCACTGCTCATAGCCGCTCCGCCGTTAGCTGTTTGCTGCCAGTGTGATTGGTTACTGACAATGTAAGCGCGACCTGCACGGTCGAATGTGTTCTAGGTCGAGGCTATAACCCTATCGTTATTTGTTTTCTTGTTATCATGGAGCGGTGTAACCTATGTCGATGTGTGCTGAGTGATGATGATCTTACAGTGACCTGTACAGAGTGCGAATTTTAATTTCACGTAGGAACATGCTCTGACGTCACTGAGCAACAGTTTAAGGAAGAAAAGTTTGCAAAAAAGCACTGAAAGTGTAAGAAGTGTAGGGCAGGAAACGGCAGGAGCACAGTTACAAGAACATCCGATAGTGAAGTGGTCACTAGACTTGTAGATATGGACCGCAAGTTAAACATGGTGCTCGAATTGACGACTAAGGTAAACGGCATAGAAGAATCCATACAGCTATTATCAAATCGCTTTGATGTCATACAGCAGCGCCAGGACCGAAAAGAAATAGAACTCATGGATCTGAGGCACAAAGTCAAGAATATTGAGAATTCCGGCGGTACAAAAGGGCTAGAACAGCTTTGCTGATATCGAGGCTCTTGAGTGGCGTAGTAGAAGCCTCAACGTTGAAATCCACGGTATTGCTGAAACGAAGGGAGAAGCTCTTCTTTAGAAAGTGAATGACTTGGCGAGAGAGCTAGAGCTAAAAGTGTTAATTAGAGAAGACGTAGTAGCACTCCACAGACTGCCATCAAAGCTTGGAAAGACACCAGGGATTATCATGTGCTGTGCTCGCCATGAACTTAAGAATGCTTTCATTGCTAAAAGAAAGGCTATAAACGGCCCCAACGACAAACGGCACATCTGTGAAAATACGATGTCTCGGTCTAGAAAATTGCTTACATTCGCCAAAGAATGCGCGAAGGGATCAGGCTACCAGTTCGTATGGCAAATAAGTGGCAAGATTCTCGTTCGTAGGTCACAAGGTGAATCCGCTGCAGTGATTAAATGTGAAGATTACTTGAAGGCTCTACATTTGTAGACGTGCTGTTAGTTTGGTTACTTTCTGAAACTTCTTTTCCTCGCGAACACTTTGCAACATATACCAAAACAACATAGTTCACTCCTCGAGGCCTCGGTGAAAAACGACTCAGCTGTGTACATATGAATGCCGAGTCACTGAAGAATAAAATTCCGGAATTAGAAGCATACTTTGCTGACATAAATATATTTTGTGACGTTGTTATGTTTAGTGAAACATAGTATAATGAAGATTCTGAGGTACTTAAATTGCGTAACAAAAGACACATTTTCTTGAAGTGGACATCAAGAAGTGGCGGAGGTGTTTCGTTATTGATAGATAACTCCTTGAAAACTGATTTGTTGACTGATTTCTGTTGTATTACCAATGACTGCGAAATGATTTCTCTCGAAATCAATTGTTTGCCTCTTGCCACGTGTTATCGTCTCACTGATGGAGACCCAGTGCACGTTTTTAACTTTTCCTGTTTTTTTAATTTTTGCAAGTGGCATTAGGCAGAGAGTTATAATTGGCGGTGATTTTAACATTGACATGAAAGGTGTTACTTGCCAAACAATAGACTTTGAAAGACAACTAACATCTTATGGGTATGCGAGCGTTATAAAGTCAGAAACAAGAATAACCTCCACATTAGCAACCATGCTCGACCTCTTGATCACAAACTATGACCCTACCAAGGTCTTAAGTTTCATTCTAAGCTCCTCCATAGGGGACCATATGCCAATATGTATGTATGTTAAAGCTCCCGGAAGCATACAGAAAATGAAGAAAACGTGTATAACTTTGCAAAGCAGAACGGAAAACTCTCTGGAAGCATTTCAGATCGAAATACGAGGGACCTGATAGGACAAAGTTTTTCTAGAAAACACGGCAGGAAAAGCTTACGATATCTTCATTGCTAACTTTGTTACAGGAAAGACTTTGTCTCTAAAGAGCGAAAAATCACCACAAAGATTCGAAAGCCTTGGTTAACCAAAAAGATTTTATGGAAAATTAGAAAGCGAGATAGGTTGTATTCGAAGTTTTTAAAAACTCGGAAGTCTTTACATCCTAAATTGTTTAAGACCTCTCAGAAATGACTCGAAGAAAAGAAATAAGAACGGCAAGAGACGCACATTATATTCGGGAGTTTTAATCTAGCACAAGAAAAACTGATAAACTATGTAACAAGATAAACGCTCTTAAGGGACCAAAACAGAAGGGAGAGTCCCCACAAGAAATTTCATTAAACGGACGCCTAGTGAAAGACCAGGAACTTCCTGATGTATTTAACCGATACTTCGTAGCCAAGAATTTTGACCCGAATTCTCGTCCTGCTAATGGTATCAGAATACCTAGAAACGAAGATTCCGTTTTTCTCGCACCAACTTACTCTTCTAAGGCGTGTTCCGTTTATTTGATCCTTAAAAATTCACGTAGCTCTGACGTAGACGACCTGCAGATACGGCCTAATAAATATGTCATTTATGAAATCGCCCCTGTTTTGATGTACATTTACAACTTGTGCATTTCTTGTGGTACTTTTCCTGACAGAGTAAAAACTGCCAGAGTAACCCTCATTTTTTTTGAAAAAAGGTGACAAACAGAATGCAAAAAACTATCGCCCAATATCGATCCTCCCAAATTTCTCAAAGGGCTGGGAGAAAACTATCCACATTCGGTTGTCATCATTTTGTAACATATACCACCTTATAACTGAAGCACAGTATGGATTTCAGAAGCACAAATGCACAGAACTTGCAGTCTTAGATCAGAAAGAGTACATATTAATAAAATTTGAAAACAGGTTATTAACAATCAGTATATTCGTTGATTACACGCAGGCTTTTGACCACATCAATCACAATATTATCCTCAGTAAGCTAGAATGCTATGGGGTAAGGGGCACACCACTCGCATTATTACCGTCCTATCTCAATAACATGCATCAATTTGTCTCGATAAATCAATTCAAATCGCAACCCGAACAAATAATTTGAGGTGCACCACAAGGAAGCATTCTGGGGCCGCTACTTTTCAACATTTATCTTAATTATCTAATATCTATTTACAAACAAGCAAACTTTGTAATGTATGCCGATGAGACAAGTATTTTCTTATCGTCCCATTACTACACAGAATTACTGAGAATGGGAAATGAACTTCTTGATAAGCTTTCTATTTGGTCAAACAAGAATTGTTTACAGGTTAATTGCAATAAGACCAAATCAGTAATTTGTCGATCTCCAGGTGAATAACACAGCATCACAATATAATGTTTGAGTCTATGAATGTTGAGGTTGTGAACACAATTAAACTTCTTGATGTACCCTTATCCAACAACTTACAATGGGACGACCACACAGACTCAGTCCTCAAGAAGCTCAGCAGCACAGTTGGTGTGCTAAGTCGCAATAGACACACTTTCCCCACTTCTGTTAAAATACTGCTATGTAATGCTTTGTTTGCCTCGCATATCAATTACGGTCATTTAGTATGGGGTACAACAACACAAACAACTCTTAACAATGTACTTGTCATGCAGAAAAGGGCGCTGCGTATTACTGCCAATGTATCTAACACTGAACACACCTCACCTTTCTTCGATAGGTACCACATAAGAAACATTCATGACTTGTACACATATAGACTCCTACGGGAGCATTACCTAAGTATAGAAAAACATAATGTTATGCTAATAGAAATCGCCAACCTGCATCTCAGTGTACCTCCCTACAGCACCCGCCGCACTGGAATAGATATAGGACAAATTATAGCAAACAGATGCTTGAAAATTATTTACTGAGGTTATTGAAGTCTTCGAAAAGAAATAGACATTGATACTGGAAAAATGAACCCTCCAGAATTTAAGGCTTTTCTCCGCGCTACTACATATGTGTTACTATATAAAATGTTGTAACATATTCCTCCCTCAATAATTTTTCAATAAATCTTCGATATCGCTTACCTATTTAAACTCATTTCGAATCCTTACATTGCCTTGTTTACGGGCTTCTTTTGACCATTTTTGTTGTTTGTAAGCACTGCTCTGCCAAAAGTATAGGATGCAGGACCGGTGAAGCCTCAAAAAGGCTTTTTTACCTGTCATCCTCAACATTGAATTTGCCTTGTAATGTTGGAATAAATATTTTGATTTGATAAGTGAAGGAAAAGGCTAAAGCTCGAAGTCATAGTCATGAGCAAGACTAAGGTTTTAGCCTAAAGGTATCTTAGGTGTAGCTAAAGGGACTCCTGAGGACTCATGACAAGAATGTCTTGACATGCGTGCCATGTAGGTCATGAAAGAGCTGCCTACGTCTTGGTGCTCTCATGGTCGTTTCGTTAACTTTGTAGGTTCCCCGCCCACTGCTTAGCATACCATCGATTCCCACAGGGCGTGGGATCTGCCGGCTTTTTTGTTCTGTTTTCCTTTAGACCAATATACCTTACTAACTCACCCAAATTCTACACTTCTACATGTTATATAAAAACAATTGTTCCAACCTAAGGCACAGTGGCCTCATCCCCAGAATAAAGGCGGCACATAATCAGTGTGCTGAGGATCCTTGCTTTGTGCACCTGTGCGTATTTAACTGATCGTTAAAAACGGATATTCGCACTTGAGCACCAAATCACTTGCCTGTGACGAAATCATCTTCACATATTCTGGCTCCTACGATCGGTACCCACAGCTTGCCGTTCCCGGTCGCTCGCTTGACAGCAGTTGAACATTTAACTTTGTGCACTTCATTCCATGGAAAACGAAGCATTTTATTGCGATAGCAATTGTATGGACACTCCAGACGTATTTCTGCCGTCGTCGTCGCCGTCAGGCTCCGTATGAAGTTCAACTGCGACAACCGTCGCCACGCGCCCTACGCGGCATGTGCGATTGAAAGCGTGCGTGGGGAGCCGACGATCACGGCTTGAGCTCGCCTTGGAGAAAGGAAGGAGAGCAGGCAGGAAGGTGCGGCGTCTTCTGCCACGCGTAAGGAACCGGAGGGAGGGGGGCGGCATTCTACTCCGGCTGCAACTGCGTATGTGGCGGCTGCGCGCGGTCGCGCGGCTGTATCTTGAAAGCGATATGCGTTGGGGGATGAGTCTAGGTGCGTCGACGGCAAGTAGCTTTGTGCGTGCTGTGTGTTCTCGGCGCTCTGTTTGCGTTGAAGCGATAGACAGCAGCAACAAGGTCCCTTCGCTCGTGGCTGCCGCCGCGTTTCCTCACGATAGCGTCTTGATAGCGAGTGTCCGCGGTCACCGAGTGTGATGGGTTCATGGTTGTGGGCGCTGACACCATGCTTGTTGTATTGAGTTATCAAGCGAATGTTTACAAGTTTATACGGCCGATAAAACTATTATTCTTACTTCGTATGACTCTCTGATAATTTGATATCGCAATCGATGGTTCGCCTTTTGGGTGAAACTGCCAATTTTTCCTTTCACGGAAGAGTTCGCGCACTCTAATGCCGAGCAGCCAACCATAATCACCTTGCAGAAGCGTGTTTTCTTCGCGAATAGCGGGAATTTCGCGCAGCAGAAACTGCAGGCAAAGTTGAACGAAGCAACCGAAGTGCTAAGCCTCGAACCGGAATTGGCGTGCAGACGACAGCGCCAGTTTGCTATGCACCGATGGTTTAGTAGTTTCTGAAAGGCGTGCCGGCATCAGCGAATACTCTGTAACTTTCGAGGACTGATGTATAAAACCCGAAGTGCTTGACCCGCAGATGAGATTTTGGACGATCGCAGACTTTGCTCGACGCTACCATTGGGATTGAGTGTTACCTGTGTTGCTGGGCACAAGTTCGCCCAATAAAAAGTTCAATTTGTAACACCCAGTTTGACTCTCCATCATTCTTCACCATCACTACTACGTGACGATATTTCTAACGGAGATTTTTCAATGATACTTTGTACACCCAATTCTCACATATTTTACTTTGCATTGAGCTACCAAAAATGAAGTCGTAAGAGAGGTTTTCATATGATATGGCATGGTCGTGCAGGTGTTTGCAAAGTGATCCTGAAGACGTACGACGACGTGAGCGCAAGCGCCGATGTCGATATTTTTAGCAGTATTGTTACTTCAAAGGTAAAAAGCAACTGTTGATGCAGGTGTACATTCATTAATAAAACGTGTTATTTATATCTCAAAGAGCATACAGATTTCTAAGTTATTGTTTCTAGCTTAGTTTAGAGCAGGCTGTTTTATATCGGACTAGGACGGTTGAAAACTAAATGGTCAACCAACAGTGCGCCGCAGCCCCAGAGCGAGCATCGCGCGCGTCAGAGCATGTGTCCAGCGGTTGCGTGCTCTTTTCCTCCATCCAACGCGAATCGACGCGAGCGTGTCGACGCATGCCCGTGGCTGGGCCTTATGGGTTCCCTCAACAACCACTCGGGCTTGGTGAAATAACATAGTCTGCGGGTAGCATAAGCTGCTGTGAACATCTCAGCCAAATTTTGCTGTCGTACGCGGTGCGTGGAGCTCGCTAGCGGAGCGCGAAGTAACCGTTCTCTCAAACGCTCTCTTTTCAACAGAAGCCATGTTCCTCCTTCTTTTCTTGACGCTTTATTTCGTAATGAAGCGGATTCCCATACGCCGCTGGCATTGGCTGCGGCGGTCGTTTAAGCCGCCTGGTGTCGTCAACGCGGGCAGTAATCGTTTGAAGCCCATCAATATTGAATCGGTTAGATTAAATGTGCATGCTAATTAGACGGATTTTGTCTACGATGGGCATTTGTTTCCTGTTGATATTGATCTGAATGTAGGGCGCATCGCGATTAGTAGCTGAAACTACTAACAGTTCAGATTGCGCGGGCGAGCGCTCGAGGTTCATGAACCCAGCGCTCGTAGCCACTGCATCTGCCACCCTTCATCCATAGGGTAATGCTCCGGAATTTGTGTCAGGGTCCTAGCGACTGACGTCATAGATAAGTTGAATAGTTACGGTGACAGCACAAAGCCCTGAGGTGTGCCAAAGCTACGTAGGTTGACTGAGGGAGAACTTCGCCTGCTGGAGCAAAAGAAAACAGTCGGTACTTACACTCACTGGAGCTGGGGCGCATGTTGTATCTTGTAAAATAAACATTTGAAAGCATGAGAAAATGTCTCAGCTTTTTCAGAACGCATATTGACAGAAAACTAAAAGTAATTACAGTTAGCATGTGTGATTTTTCGTCATGCAACAAAGGGTTAAGTGTGCTGAAAGTGTGACACCTAGTACTTTATGTTGTTCAATAGCGTTGATTGTTTACCCATTGTATGGAATACTGTTTGAATACGCACAATAGGTTTGTTTCTGGCACGAAAAAAGATTACTTTTGCTTAACTAAATTAATCTTCACTCTGATTGCGAGACGACACTGAGATTACCCAGTGCAAAGTTACGTCTCTTTACTAATTCATTCGCATCGGGACCAGAATTGTATCAACATTGACACTATCATTCACATAAACATTAAAAAGTATCAGTCCTAACATGCTCTCCCTGGGCCACGCCCGACTAAAGAAAGCATAGATGACTGCTCGTGCTTAAGCACACGAACTCGAGTCTCTGA
Organism: Dermacentor silvarum; assembly: GCF_013339745.2. Taxonomy (NCBI): domain Eukaryota; kingdom Metazoa; phylum Arthropoda; class Arachnida; order Ixodida; family Ixodidae; genus Dermacentor; species Dermacentor silvarum. Next base: position 104,547,817 of record NC_051162.1, on the reverse strand, counting down.
AAGAGCTTGCAGCACTACGTCAACCAACTTATTCAAAAGTACAAGATATTCTCTGAAGGAGGGTGGTGCAATGTCAAAGTATGCAGACACTTGACTGCCATACATGCAAGTACGGCAGTTAGAAAACAGTGTCGCAACTTTGTACATTCGCCCCACCCTGTGGCTCGTCATTTAAGAAAAAATTTTGTGGAAATCAACAAATCCAAAATCTGCGGTGACATTTCCGACCTTCTGAACGGGATGGTGTTTGTCAGCGGAAAAATGCTCCTACTGTCCAATGGAAGGCCTGAAAATTCGTCGTGACGTACTGTCACTGAAGACCAAGCAGTTTTTCAATGGTGCCTATCTCCTGTGAATGGCCTGATAAAAAAGAAAAAGAAAGAGCGGTAAACAACAACCTTTGGAGCATCGGGCAAGAGATCATAACAGGATTAGGCCACGGTGTAAGATATACTCGTTAGGTGTCGACATTGTGCCTTGCAGGAAGGGCTAAGCACAATGTCCCCTATTTCGAAATGGTGCCATGAGATCTATCTCTGACCATAGGTGTGTTACGTTAGAGGCGGCAATACTTGTATAGTAGAAATGTCCGCTGTTGTGACATCGTTTTGTACGTGCTCTTGTGTGCAATGAACAAATTTACATGACTGTGTTCTTTTACCAAATCATCGTGATCTGCGCACCGTTGCGTGAGAACTAAAAAACGCTATTTGAGAAGGTAATGAAAAGGCATACTTTGGGCTCGTTATTCAATGTTTCCCACAAGTAACATTTACCACCCTGCCACTGACAAGGAAGAAATATCTGTACCGGTTCTGTGCGTGAAATGCGAACAGACTGTGTACCAGTTGCCATGGCAACGAGACCATTTCCTTTCATTCTACTTTTTGGTCGTCTGATGTACTGATTTCTCGGCAGATGACGCTGTGACCGGTTTAAGGCAGCGTGAAGGTGCATTATCCGGAAGCACTCGTGATGAAATTCCTTCACCTAAAGAGTATTTACATCTTAGAGTGTGGATTAGACTTTACTTTGCTCAGCCAACACAGCTACTCAACGCACAACAAGCATACCTGAGTGCACTTTATACATGAATTAAAAAAAACTAGCATCACTACAACGGAATAAACCAAGGTTCTCCCTCTCTCTCTTAAACGCAAACACATAGAACCACACACACAGGTTAAAAGTCATGCATATTGCACGCGCTGTGGGAATCAGTTTAAGGGAAGCTTTCGCTAGCATTGGCACTGGTTCACCATTAATTAGTGCCGATTTTTTATGTTCAGAGTTTTGTGTAATATGACAGTGTCGAAATTATATGAAACATTATCTTGGGAGCGAAACTTGTGTTTGTCTACGCAGTGCATATAATACACAATGAAACATGTTTTCTTGCTGTTTGTTCTGCGCAATTTGTATGCAGAGATACGGTCTGTGAAGAGTAAGACACAGGCTGTTTATCTGTAGGTGTCTCATACGACTGCTCTGTTAGTTAAAACCTGTACGGAGGAAAATGTTGTGTTCTTTGGGATACACTATACAGCGACATTTAAAAAAAAAGGTTTTCGTTTTGATCCATAAGCTATCTGGTTCCTTTGTTGAGAAAGAATATGGCATACCATGTGATGATGTAATCCTTCGAGTTCTGTATGGCATATGGAGAAGCTGCATTGTGCATTGGCACAGCGATATCGACGTGCGATTTATGCAGGCTCACTTCTGCATGTCGACCGCGCGTTCATCACACCGTTAAGCCTTCAGCGATATGCCACGAACTGAGTTGCTAGCTTCGAGAAGCTACTAGGTTACATTTTCCAATGTTATTAATTTGTGCGTTGTGTTGTCTGTTTCTATTACGCTAAAAAATGCATTGGTGGCTTAATTGGCTGTGCATGCCGCTGACTCATGTTTTTTTTTTCTTTTACTGAGGAGACCCCAAACGGGGCGTGCTTCCTGGGAGTCGCCTTTCCTCCTCTAGACCGCTGCTCATATGTAAATTCTGCACGCTGTCACAGCTATCCCCCGCGGGAAAGTCGAAGGAAGAGCAAAGGTAGCTTCGCTTAAATGAAAAAAAAAATCAAACAAACAGAGGTGGGGGAAATCGGTGTTTTACACTTCTAGTGACAGCATGCTCTTACCTAGGAAAACAGCTCCAGGTTTTTTACGCTGAGCCACCTCTTTCCGTAAGTCCGAAAGGAGATGTCCAAAGTAGTGATAAAACTTTAGGCCCTATATACTCCCGATGCCACTGAACTGTGGCGGCTGAAGACCTTAAGATCACACAGGCGGTTCTGAGAGACGAGACGCTGCAGCGTCCTGCACAGCGCCTCACGACCTGGAACTAGAACCAGCTGGACGCTCTGTACCTCTCCGCGAAGCAGTAGTCCTGCTATCAGATCGTCCAGGTCTGATTTCTCGAACCTGAATGACCGGTAGAACACGGTGCTGTCCACGTAATCCAAATTAGGCACGCCGTGCTTCCGAAGATCCCGCCGTGATTCCATTGGGAGCGAGTACATTCGTCCCAGTGCAGAGTTCGCAGCAGCAGTTCGTCGTGAAACGCGCTGTACGGCATCGCTCACGCACGCGGACACACACCTAATAGGCAATTAAATAAAATCAAAGACGAGTAAGCGGGATTGCTTGCTTCGCATCTGGCTGAAGTAGGTCACGATTCTCACGAAGGAGCATTCAAACAGAAGAGTAGAGATCAGGTTTGTCTTGACAAGGCTCCATGTCAGCTACTTCGGCGCGTAGCAAAGTTGTCCCAACACAGCTACGCGGGCGTTGGGGCGTGCGGGCGTACGGAGAGCGGCGATAAAACTCGTTTGCGCGCTTTCTTCCGGCAACCGGTAAACACTCAACGGGAATCCGCTAACACCCTCACGGGGCGGCTAACCGGACAAGCCTAATTTCTCTAACAGCTTGGTTGTTTCCGTAGCATGCGTGCGGTATTGCAGTACGGTTATCAGTCCTATGAGGGGATGGCAATGGCAATGTCAGCCTTTGTGACTGTTTGCTCGAACGCAATTTCCAACTGTGTAAAATAAATGGCCGGTGTTCCGCTTACATTGGTTAACGCTGATGGCATCTGTTTTCTCGACGAAGGCTTCCTGACTCGTTTTCATGGTCGTGCGTTTCCTTGTTCGCATCCGCGTGCCGACCTCCATAATTCTTGGCTCCTTTCACCACGGCGCAGATGCGAGTCTTGCCGACATACGACTGCAGAACGGACGCGTGATGCTGCTTCTGTTGCCATTGTAGAGGTAAGTATAAAATTTTGTGTTCTCTCAGCGATTGATTTGACGAATATATTGTTATAGCTGAAAGTGGGGCTAGCCTACCGATTATTGTAATCTAGTTGTTGGAACGAATGTTTGTCACTTCGAGCTCATTTTATTCTAAACGTCTTGATCATGTGCTATTGGTTACTTTGTTGACATTACATTATTTGGCTTTGGGGACATTACATTATTTGGCTTTCTTTAGGTAGGCGCAAACTGCTGCGTCTGGCAAACTAATGTCACGATTTCAATAGCCTTCGACGAGGCATTGCCTCTCTTGTTCAGATAGTAAGGTCGCGTTTTTTTGCCTACCATGGTTGTCGCTTTTTTATAGGTGCGTAATTGAAAAACGCTCGTGCGATTTGGGTGTACCTCACAGAACCCTAGATAATCAAATTAAGATTAGATCAATCGTTAAATCAGATAATCAAACCACGATGGCGTTACCCATAGCACCAGTGTTGCAGTGGGATGCGAAACCACATGAATACTATCAGGCATTGCCTTATCAGAATTATCGTTTTTGCCCTCTTGGACGCAGAAGACAAAGGCTGGCTGAACGAAATTCACGTACCGAAATTTGGACCTCACCATGGAAGACCAGACTCCGCCCCCGTATGTTCAACATTATCCCAGTGACGCTTCGGTCACGTTTGTTCATGGAGAGTCAGCGCTGCTAAAGACGCCACCGAAAAGATCATGGAAGACTAGGTGCGCAGCAATGGGATTGTTGAAAGTTGCTGTCGGAGTTCTCCTGATCACAACAGTGGCTTCCCTAGGATTATTCTTTGTCCAACGAGGACAGGTAAGCAAGTCTTAATTTTCCCATCATTCTAGACTCTCCTCTATATCGAAGCGAAAGCTCCATTACGCTACCTAAGGCAGCCGTCGGCGACTCAACAGTTTTCACCTTTAGAGCTAGAGGTCCAACCACAAGAAAGCATTAAGGCGCATTTATAGCCCATTGGCCCGCGGGCGAGCGTCATCAGACGCCGGGTGCGTCGGAGCGCATTGGCCGCGCGTCCGGTTACGTTGGCGGCGCTAGTACGTCGAACCATCGGTCGAACTATAGCCGCTGTTGTTCTCGCCAACGTGACATAACGTGTGCGCGCGTGCACGCTACGTCGGACTATATTTAGGCCTTTACGGAGCTCTGAAACGAGACATTGCCGCCGTTGCCCGAGTAGAATTGGGCGAAACCACACCTCGGCCACAGCTCGACAATGGGCCTAGTCAGGGCAATGAAGCTTTCGCTATCAACCAGGGTTAACCAAAGCTAAACCAGAGAATTTTTTCACCACAGTTGGGTATTTGTATCTGAGGGACTATTAGCTATGCAAATGAACGAGGTTCGCGCAAAATAATGTTTCCCAGGATTTCTCCTGAAAGCTGCAAAAGTGTTCTGTATAGACTCTAAATGTAGCCAGCTGCTTATAGATGACTCCATACAGTGAAAGCTGCCAGAAACTTCAAATTACCATCTAAGGTTTTTTAAATTAAACCATCAAAATATTCTCGTGAATATTTTATGTACGTATGTCATGTTTTCTTTTTCATTTTTTCTCGTTATTTTTAAAAGAGGAGGAAGGTTGCGTGTGCTTTCACCAATGGAAGCAGCTTCTGCTTCAGAGACAGCGATGATGACGGCGATGAGGAGCATTAGTTTCCAAAGAAAGGCTTTGCCCTAAGAAAGAGAGATATCCTTGCTCCTTCAAGGGATGCGTTGTATCTGCGCGGTGATTATGCCTCAGCTCTCAGGCCATGAACATTTTACATTGTAATGAAGATGAAGACAAATGTGTTTTGGTGACTTCCGCTGATGTGGAAGACCGGGAAAAATACCGTGCAGACTGCGGCATCAGCTTGGTTGATGTTTGCTTCTCCATGCACTTGTATATATTAAATACGTGTAATTCGATATTAACTCGGAACATATTTCGTCGAGATGCGGGTTACATAGCCTTCTTCGTCAATTCAACACGGTAGTCTGAAGCGGTTGCAGCCTTGGTCGTCGGAAGTGGCCAATGAAGCGCCAGTGGTGGCGCACCCCCTCCCACCCGTCAGCCTGGCACATCCTCTTGACCGCAGAACCCAGACCATAGATCCATTTTGTGGCATTGATGCCGAGTACAATGAAGTATGGAGAGCCATGAACGAACGTGTGAGCAGCCACAACAAGTGGGACGGTACAGTGATGTCGGCGAACATCGAGGGGCGCCTTGCGTCTGGTGTGAGATACATGAGCAGCACTTAACTAGCTTGGACTGCTGCAAACAGCTAATCCAGATGATTGGAAAGCTTGTTGGCCGTCAGCCGATTGCGAAACGAGAACTCGCCTCCGTCGACAGAGGTTTTCGTAGCGTATATTGAGAATGTACGGCATTTGTTCAAGAAAGTCAATAAGGAAATGTCCTGCGCCAACAAAGATATAGATATTCTAAAGGGCATTGCGGACGATGCGTTCAACCTCCTGATTTTCCAGATATTGACCCTTTTCGCGGCGATCCCGTGGGCGCTGCCATGTTTGATCACGTGGTGACGCGTCCATTGCATGCCTCAACTGCCTCCGTTGCCTCCTTGTTTACAATGGAAGTGTATATGACGCCGGCGCGGCTTAGAAAACCTCTGTTTTCGGAGATATCGTAGGCGGTGACTAGGTGTACGACACGAAGCTTTGATTACAGCTTCAGAGAACATGCAAAAGCGCTTTCGGTAAATATTTTTAAGCAGTGGCTTGTCAGTTTCTGACTCAGTGAAGTTCCTCGGTGCGGCCACTATCCTATTATTTTCTGCCTACTCGCTCCGAGTGTGCTCAATACCGATATATTTGTTCTTGCTGCGCACAAGGCTTGAAACGTAGCTGTTTTGTACATTGTAATACCTTGTAGCAAATTTACAGCTAGTAACTCGCTTACTCTTGTGGACCGTCACGAAACATTCAGCTTCGACCATTCGTGCGCCATAGGTGTAGTACCGTCATTTATTGTGCGTATACATTGTGCATATATTCAAGTGTGCGCCCATTCACTTATTTCTGATACATCGGCGATAGAGTGGGCGTAAGTTTTCCTGCCATTTGGGACAGATATGTATAGATAACGTGCGCGAAACTTACTATGACAGGAAGCGGCGCTACTCCCTTTGTCATTGTTTAACGAGTGATGCTCTTGCCGACGTTCTGGGGATGAAGCCCTTTTTTTGAAGGTTAGCGATACAAGGCTGGCGGATGAGAAAATTTCTGTATCCTCGAGGAAAGCCGTACATCACAAAGTGCCGGTAGCCACTGTAGTGCCGGTAACACGTTCGGACAGTTGCAGCAGCGGTCTGTGAACTTGGCCACACAGATTCATTCTATTCCTTAACATGTCAGTCACTATTTTTGCAGCCAACTACTGCACACGTCTTCAATCCACATGATTCAATCTAGCATGATTGGAGCACAGTGTGTTGGCGAAAACTCAGTTGCATTTCCGACAGCTGATCGCACAGAAGCAAGGTAGACGCGGTAGTGGTTTCGTATTCGTGCGCGGTCGCTGAGGAGAGGTATGGCGCGCCGCCGTGATCGCCATCTCGTTTCTCTAAAACAAACTGCTCCGCGAAAAGGGTCAATACACTACGGTTGATTATGATACACTACCATTATGAATAAAATGCACGCAGAAACTCCTCTGGAAGCCGTATAAGTATGCGTGAGCATTGTTCCACTTGCTCATCTCCACACAGCCCGGTTCCATTATCAATGTTATGTAACTTGATCCGACCAGTATAAACTACAGCGCTGCGGCGACACAAATTGCTGCGGACGGAGATGCAAGCATACTACTGCAGGTGGTGGCGCCACGTGCACTGATGACGTTGCAATCATTACAAACTGTTATCGCTCTTTAGCGCCTAATCCATCCTTGTCGAACCATTAACAGTGATCAACCATGTGGGTCGGGCTTCACGTGACGGGACGGATGGTTTTTCTCGTTGGGTAGGCACAGAAATGCTTACGAATTTAAAAATTGGCTGTGGCCTAACTCAGTTATGCCTGGATGTTCGTAGCGAGAGGTACGGTTAATCTTATGGTTTAGCTTGGTTCTCTCTACGCTTACATCTTTGTCGTTTAGCTTCGTACGTCTGAGCGTTTAGGTTTGGTTGTTACCTCTCGTTAAGTTATGGTTACATTATAGACTAGACATTTTTAAAGTGTAACGCATTTATTTTGAGTCTTCATCTAGCTTCTCAATTGCCACAAAGACGGCCCGATGGTCGGTGATGCGGGAGGATGAGGGGTTGTCGTCCAGTGACTTGAACACGTTTCGAGTGCTATCCTCATCTGAATCCACTCGCCTGGACGCTTCGTGCTTACGACGCTTCTCGAGGCGTGCGGCTCGTTCTTCCTCCGTCTCCTCGACTCGCTGCCTGCTCTTGGTTTCGTTCCAATGGTGACGCCTGGCTTCTTTCAATCTCCCCGACTCACTTTCCATATCTGCCGACGAATCCCACCGAGCCGCCCCTTCTATACATATGATGCAACGCCGGCTCCTCCTCTGTTGCAACGCGGTTTCACCGGGTCCTCCTCTGACGTCATGCCAAATGCAAGCAGCGAACGCTTACAACACAACTGCGGCGGCGCGTCGCCGCGCCATGGTAACTCGAGCAGACGACGCCAGATGGCGCGGCGAGCGGCGCTACCAACTGCAGCGGTTGCTAGGCAACGGCTCAGCTCGCGGTGCGGACACCGGCCACAGCGAAATGGCGGGAATGCGGCCAATGTAGCTCGCGCTACAAAAATATCGGCGCTTGGAACAAGCGAAAAGGCGTCCCATTGAAAATCAATTCAGCCGGCTGCCCAACACCTCTGCAACATCGTTATGTGAGAACCTGATATGCCACGAAGTTTTTCTTCTTTCTGGGGTTTTACACGCCAAAACCAGTTCTGATTATGAGGTTCCTCGTAATGAAGGGCTCATGAATAATTTTGACCACCCGGGGTTCCTTAAAGTGCACTACAACGCAAGCACACGGGCGTTTTTGCATTTCATCTCCACCGAAATGCGGCTGCCGCGGCCGGGATTCAATCCCGCGACCTCGTGCAAACCAGTTGCACAAAGGAATGTTACACGCATCGTTCACCACTAATTGGAAGCGATGTGCTCCAGCCGCGGTCCTTCCATATGTTCAGTCGCCCAATTTGGCTACCATTTCAAAAAATGTCACAGTTTCGCCCTAAGGGCGAAGCAATGAATGCGATAGCAACACAGCAATGTCATACGAAGTAAGGTGAGCGGCTTTGGCAGCAATATGAATTGTAGTAAACATGAGCTTAGTAAGTAAGCAGGTGTGCTACGGCGTAAGTAGACAGACATGAAGAGAGACTCGATGACCACGAGAAGGCGCTTGTGAAACGGTGGTGTTGATGAGAAGCGCTTCCCGTGGGCAGCGCGTGCGAAGGGACACACCTGTAGCGCTGCACTGCCGATCCGGGCAGCATTGCATGTGTAGCGTGCGTTGGCAAATGTGGCCCGACTATTACTAACTGAATGAACAAGCGTGGTGTGAGCGCGCACAAACAAACACGAATAGATCACACTGAATGACTGCAGACAACGACTGTCAAAACGCTGGCAGCAAGCATACGCTGCAGCGGGCGAAGGTACGTGCGGTCTATCGCTTCAACGGAAACTGAGCGGCGAATGCACGGCGCATAAAGGTCAGAGCCGTGTGGAGATAAGAGACGGTGCGGACGAGCGACGAGCGCGGTTGTTGGCAGAGAGGTGCGCATTGCCAGTCACCAGATAAGTGTTTTGGTAGCCGTGTTGAAAGACCTCGCTGACGACCTGGTGATCGGTCTCAATTTTCAGTCGACGCACGCCACCCTCGCTGGCTTTGCGTAGACTGTGGGGCCTTTCTCCAGCTTCAGCTACCTCGTGATGCTCAAGTCATTTATAATGTCCTGAGGTGGTCATACTTTTTTATAGTTCTCCCGCCTGCCACTGCAAGCCACTGCGTATGTAATTTGAGCATCTATATACCCACCCATTCAGTACAGCAATTACTTCGAATCGCCGGTACGAGACGCTGTTTTCACATGCTCCGCCTATATATTTTGTGGACCTAAGGAACTTGACCTTAGGACACGGATCCTAGATTCGTAAGCCCAACCTGATAATGTTGTGAAAGCTCATGCTCAGCGTAGCAGCGGCAGAAGTACGCATACTTCTTTTCTTAAATACCAGAAATAAAATCAAGAACGGTTGTCCTTAGAAGGAAATCGCGTTGTCACATAAGCACTTCCCCTACTTTCATGTGATGTAAACGTCATACATCCCTGTACTACCAAACTCAAAAACTACTCAAGCACTGAAATAAGGGCGCCGCCAATTTCCTAAAAGGAAAAATGATCATTAACCGAAAGCAGCACAAAGCTACAAAGGAAAACTATACGGATTTGTCAAATCAAAAGAAACGCAGTCCACGGGAAAAATCTGCCGGCTCTCATGATCAGTTCGGGAACAACGACTGTCGTAGCTGCCGTCTAAACCCATATGGCTGTCATTTGTTGCTTCGTGCTTGCTCTCTACTGGTTAGCCATTTTAGCTTTACGAAGCTTGCTTGATCCAGAAAAAAAAAACACAAAGGGCCTGTGTGTGTGTGTGTGTGTGTGTGTGTGCGTGCGTGCGTGTGCGTGTGTGTGTGTGTGTGTGTGTGTGTGTGTGTGTGTGTGTGTGTGGAAAACTTTATAAAAGAAGAGAGAAAAACGAATTAGAGGACGCTTAATCTTGGTACGCAATGGCAATCAAAGATCCCTGGTTGCTTATCAGGCTTTCCAGCAACTGCAGCTTTCTTTTTCTCCAACTTGCCTACGCATGCGGCTGCCGTAGGGAGGCTACATACAACACTGTTGTAGGCTGCCATAAAGCCCCTATATTTATAAAAGTAGCGCCATTCTTAGATCTTGCCGCCACCGCGCTCACCCCGGCCCTTCCTCCTCGCGCTCTCTTAGCCGCCTCCTGTCGCCCCAGCCTCCTCCGCTCCCCCATTGGCCAATCCGTGTCACGTGGAAGTTCGCGTCGCGCTTTTGAATATTTTTTTTCTTTCCAGCGCGCTCCGACTGCCATTCTCGGGCCTGTGCGACAAAAGTGCTGTACGCACAAACGGATCAAACGTGTTAGGGACAAGAACTTCGTTGTGATGGCATGCTGCTGCGCCTTAAGTTGCCGCAACCGACAAGGCGAGGGCAAAAGGCTTTTTTTGTTTACCATCCGGCGTGCGCAAACGCTTGCTGCACACTTGATATTTGCGCCGTCTCGCATCGTCGCGTTGCTACTTCCAAAACGGCATTATTAAGACCAGTTACTGACTGACGAAGCAAAATCGCGCCTCAAAAACGTCTCCGCAGGGCGCGATCGAAGTTTTCCTCGGATTTCCTCTGGTAGCGCGTTAGCTGTCGTCTGCCACGGCAGGCCCGACGCAGGCGGCGCCACTGTCGATATCGCGCCTCGATCGCGCTGGTCGCGCCGAGCGCGATAGTGGAACGGAGGAGGAGGGAAGTGGGTGGCGCTACTTTTATAAATATAGGGGCTTTAGGCTGCCAAGCAGGCGAGCGCCATCTGTATAGTATTTTTGCAAGGAGGAAACCGCGGCGCACCGCTGTATGAGGGGTAGAAATGCTGGAAAAGGGGCTTGTGTTTGAATTTCGGCGTACGAGAATGATGAATATTTCTCGTATATTCAGGTTACAATCCCACGTTATGACGTCTGTAGGTAGTGGTTAAGTCATACTTTAAGATTTTTCTGAGGCATTTTACTTTGAAAAATTTGGTTAGTTCACCAGCGCCTCTGCGCCACGCGGAGGGCCTGCGTGGTCGGCGTGGTTCGGGATGATTTTCTTGGCGGGCAACGCCCCCAACGCCTACGCCCACACCGCGTTTTCTGAGACATGGGTCTCTTAACGCTGTTGCGTCAATAACGGAAAGGAAAAGGCTCACTATGGGGTAGGGTCCTTGGTGTAGAACTAAACTGGCTCGGGCTTCTCTCTTGGCCTGACCTAGAAGAGCTGTTGGCCCCTCCAGATCGTAGTCCCCGAGTTGCGTCTCCCACGGCGGCTTGAAGTTTGAGGTTAGTGTGAATCGTGAATCCATTGTGTGAGGGCGCCTCCCGCACTCCCACGTGATATGTCTCAGTATTGGTCAAACCTTCCACCTGTACGCTGGCTCCACCGATGCGATATTGTTCTGTCGGAGGAGGTTTGGACAACCGTTAGTTTGAATTTTGCCCCATTTCCTTCCCTGATGGCGTGTGAATTTATGGTTGGGATAAGCGAGTGTTCGTATCTCCCACGGGGTGACCAGTGATGCGTTGGTTGGAGGGGATCCGAGCGTAGAGTCCGCTGCTCGGTCATTTCCTTCTGTCGTGGGGAGTCAGTCGCCGCCATTCCCTCCAGACCCTCATGCACTGTACACCAAGTGATCCCGTGCTGCATTTTGCGGGGTTTTCTTAGCAGCCTTGCTACCTGCAGCGCGCAGGACCCCCTTGAGATAGGTCCTGCACGCCGCTTTGGAGTCAATTAGCATGTGGGCGCGTATTTCTTTTCCGTCTGGATCGTTCATGGCTATTGCGATGGTCACCGCCTCATTGGATAAAGCATAATTTAAGAGCAAGTACTTCGGAGGCGATCGAAGCCAATGTTTAAGTCAATTGATATCGGTAGTTTCTTTTAAGTTGCGGAGAACATGTCATGTAAATATGTAACAGATATATGCCATGGATGACATTCCCGACTGGCCCGATCTCTGTGTGCGAGAAGGAAAATTGTATTGCTCAAAGCGAAACCAACTCATTTATGATGATGTCTTTTCATCGTTCTTTGCTATCACATTCCACCTTGTGTATCTTGTTTTGTCGTAAATCCAATAATGATCAAAGCATGTGTGGAGCTGCAAGAAGAGATAATCCTCTAATGTTTTCTTTTGCAGGCCACTCCGAATGCAGAATACCTAAAAATTGCTGGTAAGCTTTTTATTTTTGTTTTAATGAAGCTTTTGTACAATTGTGAATCCGTGATGGTGCCCAGAAAGCATAAAAGCAAGTTTGTCGGTTGTATTGACCCTTTTCGCGGCGATCCCGTGGGCGCTGCCATGTTTGATCACGTGGTGACGCGTCCATTGCTTGACTCAACTGCCCCCGTTGCCTCCTTATTTCCAATCGAAGTGTATGACGCCGGCACGGCTTAGAAAACCTCTGTTTTCGGAGATATCGTAGACGGTGACTAGGTGAACGACACGAAGCTTTGATCACAGCTTCAGAGAACATGCAAGAACGCTTTCGGAACAAGACGGCAAGTTGGGCCAGTTCGTTGGGACTCATCTTAAGTATCGTAACAGCACAAACAATACAGGGACAAAAGGAAGGAAAAACGACAACACGGCGCTGACTCTCAACTGATATTTTATTGAAGGATCGTCTAATATATATACAAAAATTTTTTCAAAGAACCATGACTTGCGCAAGACACAGTGATACATCAAGGCCGTGGCGACAAACTAGGCATAATCACAAGTTGCAGAAGTGATGAAATTCCTTGTCATGGAGAGCGATCGATGGTTCACTGATGCATCCCGTACCCCTAATCGTTATATTGTACGCCTCATCTTGTCATGGAGAGCGATCGATGGTTCACTGATGCATCCCGTGCCCCTAATCGTTATATTGTATGCCTACAATATACAATATAACGATTATAACGATTACAATATAACGATTAACGATTATAATTTAATGATTATAATAATAATAATTTAACAATTATAATATAACGATATAACGATTATAACGATTACAATATAAGGCATACAATATAACGATTAGGGGCACGGGATGCATCAGTGAACCATCGATCGCTCTCCATGACAAGGAATTTCATTACTTCTGCAACTTGTGATTATGCCTAGTTTGTCGCCACGGCCTTGATGTATCTCTGTGTCTTGCGCAAGTCATGGTTCTTTGAAAATTTTTTTGTATATATATTAGACAATCCTTCAATAAAATATCAGTTGAGAGTCAGCGCCGTGTTGTCGTTTTTCCTTCCTTTTGTCCCTGTATTGTTTGTGCTGTTACGATACTTAAGATGAACGCTTTCGGAGCTGATTAAGCTATATCAAAACGGTGCAAGCAGCGTATATGGCGCTTGTTCTAAAAGCGGGGCTAAATATCTATTCCAAGCTATCCAAACATTCCGCTCATGAATTCAGTCAGGATTAGTTTGTTTTGCTCTTTGTTCTTTATTCGGCAAATATTTTGAAGCAGTGGCTTGTCAATTTCTGACTCAGTGAAGTTCCTCGGTGTGGCCACTATCTGATTATTTTCTGCCTAATCGCTCGCGGGTGTGCTCAGTTCCAATAGATTTGTTCTTGCTGCGCACAAGGCTTGAAACGTAGCTGTTTTGTACACTGTAATACCTTGTAGCAAATATATATTACAGCTAGTAACTCGCTTACTCTTGTGGACCGTCACGAAACATTCAGCTTCGACCATTCGTGCGCCATCGGTGTAGTCTGTCATTTATTGTGCGTATATAGTGCGCATATATTCAAGTGTGCACCCATTCACTTATTCTTAACGCGTTGGTGAATGAGTGGGCGTAAGTTTCCGTGCCAGTTGGGGTAGATGTGTGCAGAAACTGTGCACGAAACTTACTATGACAGGAAGCGGTGCTACTCCCTTCGTCATTGTTTAACGAGCGGTACTCACTGTTGCCGACGTTCCTGGGATGAATCCCTTTCTTTGAAGGTTAGCGATACAAGGCTGGCTGATGAGCAAATTTCTGTATCCTCGAGGAAAGCCGTACATCACGAAGTGCCGGTAACACGTTCGGGCAGTTGCAGCAGCGGTCCGCGAACTTGGCCACACAGATTCATTCTATTCCTTAACATGCCAGTCACTATATTTTTGCAGCCAGCTACTGCACACGTCTTCAAGCCACATGATTCAATCTAGCATGATTGGAGCAGAGTGTGTTAGCGAAAACTGCGTTGCATTTCCGACAGCTGATCGCACAGAAGCAAGGTAGAAGCGGTAATGGTTTCGTATTCGTGCGCGGTCGCTGAGGAGAGGTATGGCGCGCTGCCGTGAGCGCCATCTCGTTTCTCTAAAACAAACTGCTCCGCGAAAAGGGTCAATAAAATCAACTGCTCAGGTGTATTCAAGAAGCGACAGCGGTCGTAAACGTTTCTTGGTTACTATATTTGCCCCCCGAAAGCAGATGCCCTGCAGTACTCAGGCAACAAGAATGCAATGGGGACAAATTTATCCATGGAAAAAATGCTTTTTACAGCGTAAGTTGTTATGGGCTTATTCCAATAGCTATTTGGGTTGGCGATGATGCCGCCGCCGACGGTGTACGCCGCCGTAACTGCTATCGCCGGAAATGCGAAAAAAATTGGACACTTTGTAAATTCCAAAGTGTGTTCGGCGAAAGCCTGTGCCCGTTCGATTGGCTATGCCGTGACTTTTTTTTGTGCATGACACTCCCAGTGGAATGGGTAGATGGACGCAGCGAACATGCACAGCGAGCACCGCGCAAGCGCTGAGCCACGCCAGCGCTTGCTGTTGGGTAGCGGAAAAAGGCCCTATAAGGCAAGCGCGCCTCCGACAATATGGTGGCGCCATCTAGTTAAGGTGCCTGCAAACGCAGCGTGCCCGACATGTAAGTTGCAGTTGTAAGCCTTGATCGGTCTCAGCAGACTGCTGTGCAGAGATCATTACAAGCCTTAGCTCGCCGTCGATGACGGGCGGGCAGTTTAGATCGTTCTCGTCAAAACGACACGAAGAGACTTTGCCGCGAAGACCCTGTTGTGCGTGGTGCCCAAATTGGAGCTACTCTTGAGTCACTACACCAGCTTACGCTGTGATTGTGCTGCGTGTGCCGCGCAGGCCTGTGACTTACTTTTAACCCATGGCTGAATATTCTGTAGATTGCAACTTGCTAAAAAAATCAAAATGTGAGGTTTCCCGTGTTCAGACCAAGATATGAATATGAGGCACACCATAATGGGGGGCTGCAGAAAAATTTTAACCACCTGATGTTTTTTAACGTCCAGCCAATGCGCAGTACACGGACGTTCTTGAATTACGTATACGTCCTCCTATCGAAACGTTGGCCAGCCTTTCTGAGCCACCTTATCCCTGTTTATAATCCTTATTACGCATATAAGTATTCTGGTGGCAAGGATGATGTAATCCGAAGATCAGCAATCGTTGGGGTCACGTGAGGTGGTGGCGATAGCAGATGTGTTGGCTCGTGCACTGGGCATTGGGGCGGCAAAGTTGAAAGTACCCGTGCTCGTAGATGCTCCAGCTGAGGGAGTGGCTCCAAATCGTGTTCAGCGCGAGACCGTTCCGGAAGCAGGGGAGTCTCCAAAAACTGCCCTGGGATCACTTCTTGACAAGGTACAGCTCGGGATCATATCAGTGCCTGAAAGACGAAAAGGAGTTGCGGGTAAGTGACCGCGATCATAGGTGCGGTGTTGCCAAGTCTATTCATGAAACGCTTCAAATGTTTCTCCGTTCCCAGTGAGGACTAATGAAAACAGAGAGCTCGTAACATTATTTTCCGGAAATCAGGCCCTCTCTTGCATGACGTGTATGGAGAATTTGAAGTCTGTATGTAAACTATGAGCTTCGAGAATAATTACTGAAATCTTGCCCTCACCGAAATTTTGTACAATGTAGGCAGTGTCTTTTGCCCGGTCTCCTCTGTTACCTATGCCAGGAACGGTGCTTACATTTCGTTGAAGTAGGAAGTGTGTAGTGAGTGACGAAAAATAAGTGTTTATTCCGTGAAAGTTATCTATAGCATTTGTAGAAAGTTACCTATTCAGAAGTTCCAGAGCGTCATGCTGCCGTTTTCCGCGATGTATCCTCGGGTCATAAAACAACGGCAAAAGACAACTTCAAACTCATTGAAAATAGAGGAAATATTAAGAGTACTGCGTGGCAATTAGTCAATGTTTCTAGCATGAACAGCAGTATTGCGTGTAATTGTTCAACCCTCATATTTGCGGTTTTTCTTTGCGCGAAACGAGGAATGTACTTCGTTTATACGGCATCCTCGATGAACTATACCCAACAACTTGCTTAATTTTGACATGCTTAGGGGCTTGTGTTGGGTAATGCGTACGCAAAATGTAAAATGTGTGACTTGTTTACGACTTATGCAATAAATTGCGTATGCAAGTGCTCCTCAGATTGAGAAGTACGTTTTACGACCAGCACAAAATATTTCCAACCACCCTGATGTAACTACAAACGCCAACAAGACAAAGTTCATTGGACATAGCGGGAACGATATCTCAAGTTTGCTGGCCAAGTTAAAGACATGTGCATCAATTACTATCTGTGTGAAAAATTCTTCTACCGACTTCACGAAAGTGTGACGCTGTCGTTTTGAGACACGTTTCCCAATGCCACAAAAGGAGCTCTATATTAACAAAAAATTGAATTTGCCGAAATGCGTGACATGTTAACTGCAGTTTGTAGTGAAAGCTTCAAGCTCCTGGTTTAGTTTGGAGTGTTCAAAATAGTTATTCAACCTAGTTTTCTCGTTTTTCCATGCGTGATATGACGTTTGCCTGGTGCCCTCGGTGAAATAAACGAGGCAGCTTTTTTCTGTTTAATGGCAGTAGGGACCAGGTAATGGATGATCTGTAGGCAAAGTCGAAAGTGAGCGCCCTAAATTAGTCGTTCGCCAAACAAATACGCATGCAAGTGCTCTAAAGCGTTATAAAGGGGTGTAATGAGAGGCGCAGAATTTAGACTGTTCCTCTTGCAGATCTACAAATGCCACCACTATTTAATATAGAGAAAATCAGTGGAAGGGTATGTGAAATCTATGTACGAAGTTAAATAGTTATGAATAAATACAGTTTCTGTAAAAACAACCTTATTTAAGCGGTAGAAAATGTTATACGGCTGCTATCACGTGTCTTTCCTAATGTCGCGACATAACTTCAGGTAACGACAGGAGGCGCTAGCTTATGGCCGATGCTCTGGCAAAGTGAATTGTGCGTGGATTTAGTGCCTCGGTAAAAGTTCTTTGCCACATGCAAAGGGAGCAGTCATATACGGGGGAACATTTTAAAGTTTATAATTTAGTCAAATGCAACTGAATCTCTGATTGCAACAACTGAAAACAAACAGCTTCTCTGAAAAATTGCATTGTGATTCCAGGTGGCGTAATTCTGATTTACCTTTATTTAGAGCTACCAATACCTCTGATGACCCAGGCTCTAAATATTCCCTGCCCTTTTCTGAAATATACCCTAAACTTCTCTTGCATATCACGATCGCTAAGCAGTTAATGCTCGAAACTGGTTTGAACCCCATTGATTCTGAAAGGTCGACGTGTTCGCTACCGCTCTTGATTGGTGAATATCTTGGCATTCACTGATAATTTTATGTGTCGTTAATCAATACCGTTACAGCACTACCCGACGTCACCAATTTCACCTTGGTGGCGGCTGATAATCACTATATCACCCTGGCATGGGTTCAACCTCGGAAGAGGATTGACTTCTACTTGCTCGACGTCACCGATGGGAGTGGTTATGAAAATAACAGTCTTCGGAAACAACGTGCGGGATCCTGTAGCAATGACACCTTCATTCGCGCTGAACAGACACAAGTCACCTGTGGCCCTTTCGACGCCTGCTCGAAGCTTACTGCCACTATTCGCACGTACACAACAGGACCTCCAGAGCGCATCTCAAAGGGAACCACCTTAAATGAACTTTTCATCAATGGTGAGGGTTAGTAGAACTTTCATTTTTATTTAGGTACGCCGTTTCACAGTTGTAATATTTATGCTTTTCATAATACTGTGCAACTGCAGATTGCTTATTATGCGAAGCCGCACTTAATACTCTGGCCTGCTGCACTCTGAAAAAAGTTGGCACCCTTTGGGGCTCATCTCGTCCCACAACAATTACCAGCATCTGCCTTGGCCGCATTTCCTTTCTTTAAAGCTGCAAGCCCAGTACTTCCTAGTCAGGAACGGCATGCCCGTTATCAACGTGACATAACGTTCTCGATAGGAAAGTATGGAGCGGGAGTTTTCAAGAAAGGAAACGGAAGCAAGGCAGAGGACGACTATAGCTGCGGGACAAATACAGCTACATAACACTGTGGTTTAACTCAAAACTCAAAAGTAATTACAGCTGCAATGCCAGAACGATAATGATACTTCGTGCAACACAACATTTTTATGCGTTCAGGCATTAATAAATAGCGAAATGTATTGCTGTACCAGAATATTCTTCGAGTTACTACACCTATTCGGCGGGGACTTAGGTACGCACGTAATAGAAATGTTCCACAAAAGTAAACCGATTAAGAACACGGTTTTTTAGACACTGCTTGAGTGCAGGTTTGTCCTATTAGGCAGGCCAAGGTTTTTTATACACCTTGGCTATTTTGCATGAGACCATGAAATGCAACAAAAATTCATTGTGGTAATGCGAGCAGTTCTCTAGAGGAACTATCACTCGCAAACGGGTCTGACTGACTAAGCGTTATTTCTGACATTTTGATTCATCAGAGCCAAGTGAACCCAAGGGCATCACCATGGTCGCCAAGTCCCCATCCATCACGAGACTGCTATGGGAACCGCCAACACGCATACATGGCCTTGTGGACGTGTACACGGTTAAAGTGTGTGAGACGTTTTCAGAATGTGACCAAAAGCAGAATTTAAAGGACTGCGTTGAGCACGAGGTTTCGGACACCTGGCTGGACTTTGACAGCACAGAAGACACCCCGTACTGCGTCAAGATTACGGCTAGTGCACGATGTGGCGGCAAAGTTCTCACTAGCCTTCCAGCGGTGCAAGAAGTGAGAACGCCTCTTTCCTGTGAGTTCTTTTTACTTAATGCTTAGAGAATTGCTAAGGGCGAGGTATTTTGGGGAATTAAAATGTGAAATGCGCTGAATATCTATTGCTCGCTGTGCATTGCAGAAGCGGCAACAAAAGAAACAATCTTATTAATGTAAATTTAAACAAAAGTGTATAGCTCGCAGGTCTGCTTAACCATTTAATACGCAAACACTGTTCCACCACAAGAAAAAAATAGTACTTATTGGCCTTTATTTGTGGCTACGGTTGATAGACTTATGAAGATATGACTCTATTATAATAGTTATTAAGTAGTAGTTGGTCTGCTTAGCTACCTACAGGTGAAAACTCGCTCCAGCTTATCAGAATGCAAATATAGGCTATACGTCAAGTTTCACGTGCATAAGTTTTAATTTCATGGTATCTAAAAAGCGTAGCCTATAAATAATATTAGACATTACAGGCTTACGTCTTCCATTGACGTGATCAGGCAATTCCGCCTATAGAATTATTGGAGGCAGGCAAGAAAAAAAAAAAACTGCCGAAATAAAATGCACTTAAAGTGTCGATGCTTATTGCAGCACTCCCCGACGTGTCCAACCTGAGACTAATAAGTGCCAAAAGTGGCCACATTACCTTATCCTGGCAGCGGCCGAAAGGTCGTTTCGACTACTATTCGGTGGAAGTCACTGAAGACAAGGTTAGCAGTCCAGACACTGCTAAACACTGGCTTGGCTTGTGCGCCAACGGCACCATCATCCGCCCCGACCAGACGGAACTCATGTGTGGTCCATTGGAGCCTTGTCGTAACTTGTCCTGCACCATGCGCACCCACTTGAGTGGACCACCTGAACGTAGTTCTCCTGGAGTGACACTAAAAGGCATCTTCATCCCTGTCGAAGGTACGTAATTCTGCTATCACTAGCTAGAGTTACTGGGACAATTGAGCTGACTGATAACTGCCGTGGAAAGTTTAAATCTACAAATCTTGGAAAACAGCAATATGGTTTTGATGAAATAGCGGCGCGGACACCCATGTACATTCGAGGAAATTAAAGCCAGGGATTGGTTTTCTTAGACGAAATATATCCACAGTATTTGTTGAAGCTGCAGTGCAGGGCCATATGTAAAAAAAGAAAAAAAAAAGAAAAAAAAAGCGGGCAAGTTTGCACTCGGTCGTGCAAAGCTTAGGCACTGCGAAACTGTTGATGGTCAAGTCTTACTGGTTGCTACTGCTAGGTTTTAACTTCGTTGCTGCTAGGTCTCAACTTGCTTTAACTTAACTACGCATGTAGGAAGGTATTCTCGAGCGATCATTTTCGGAGGTGCGTTCTCCTTCGCGACATTTCGCGTGACTAGCGCTGGACGCGTCGGCGCCTACGAGCGATAGCGTTGCTGGCATGCCACAAAAACAGGCAGGCTACCCAAGGTTGGCACAGTGCCAAGAACGCTGTTGCTTGCCGCGGCCGAACGCGTTGGAGGCTAGCCGCTCGATATCAATCGGCCAGCTTAGCTGTGTCTTGAGCTTGGCGCGGCCTAGTGCAAGCTTTCGCCTTTTTGTTTGTTCTGGTTTAGCGCGCAGCGTAGAGAAGATAGGCGGGGGTCGGGAAGGGAGCGAGCTGGCGAGGAGGAAACCGCGTGCGCACGCCCCGCGCCGCCCTCCTAGTTGCCATGGCTACCACGCGGCAGTTTCTTGATACGAACCACAAAAACGGCTGGCTTACAGAGCTTCGCTGTTAAAAAGAAAAACACGCCTATAGTAGAATTGTTCTTAACAGCAAATGCGAGTAAATGCTGATGCTGGACGTATGATTAGCAGTGGTGTCTGCCCAATGGCAAACAGCGCTTACGAAGAAAAAGAAATTCTTTCCTCGAAACTTTTAATGCCGGGAATTTTGCGTCATGTACTATTTACACTTTCTTGAAAGCCATAGCGTCCAATTAACATTGGAAAAAGGCTAATGAACCAATATTGCTGAGAAGATGACACAAGCAAGGAAGAAACGTATTACTTTCAGAGAGATGTTGCTGGGTTACCATTTAAAAAAAATTGTCTGCGATGCTTAATTACCCAACATTGCAAAGGCACTGTCCTAAAATTTCATAATCAAAGGTGTTTAAATATCTAGCTATACCAAAGTAGGGGGGCGACTTCGCCACGTAATAACATCTTAGTAAATCCAATGGGGCTCACTTAATCGTAAATCCAACGAAGGCTCACTTAATCACTAGAGGTGCGAGGGAGACAAAGAATAATACAGGTGTTCACGACTCATTCTTTGTATAATGTGATGTCTCCAGTTGCGTTAACTTGCCACCTACTGAGCGAAGGAGCTCGTACTTCATAGCAGGAACCTTGGATAGTGTATGCGTTTAGTTGTATTCATGGTGTCACAGCACACACCTACGCGCGGGAGCGCGCGCGCGCACACACACACACACACACACACACACACACACACACACACACACACACACACACACACACACACACACACACACACACACACACACACACACACACACACACACGCGCGCACGCACACGCACATACACACACGCACATACACACGCTCACACGTACGCACGCACATACACACGCGCACACGCACATACACACACACACAAACACGCGCACACGCACACACACACACACACACACACACACACACACA
Source organism: Dermacentor silvarum (assembly GCF_013339745.2). NCBI lineage: Eukaryota > Metazoa > Arthropoda > Arachnida > Ixodida > Ixodidae > Dermacentor > Dermacentor silvarum. Next base: position 104,525,981 of record NC_051162.1, on the reverse strand, counting down.
CACACACACACACACACACACACACACACACACACACACACACACACACACACACACACACACACACACACACACACGCGCACACGCACATACACACGCTCACACGTACGCACGCACATACACACGCTCACACGTACGCACACACACACACACGTACGCACGCGCAAAAGCACGTACGCGGGCACAAGAAAGTCCTTCCGAGTAGCTGTTTGTGTCTGTTTGTTTTTCGCTGTGGTAGCTCCACGAATAAATCACTTCGCTTGCGTTATGTGCCGCGACATGTAGTCCTATAACACAAAACTATTCCAATCTGCTGACGTCAAATTTGCGCAACCACCAACGCAAGCTTCGGGAGCTAACTAGCGTTCTTTGAAAAGCCCAGTGAAAGGCGCTCCTCGTTTATTGGAGGTCACTTTTTTGGCTTTCAAAGCGAATCGCATTGCCTACATTGAGCAGATGGTGTTGTCTATTTCGGTGACAATAGGCGAGGAGCACGCTCAAGTAAGTAGGGCTTCAATGGGGCCGAGTCAGTACAGTGAAAGTAGGCAATCGGATGAGTAGGGTAGTGGCTGGCATATCATATTGGTGCCATTCCCGTTGCTGAGCTTGCGATGGCTGGTCGAATTCATGACTTTGTCGACTTGCAACTTTCTTTCAGACCCATATCCACCAACGAACCTTACGATGTTCCCAGAATCACCATCACGGACTCGTCTACACTGGGAAATACCGAAGAAAGTGTCCGGCATTATGGTATCCTACCATCTTAAGATATGCCGCACATTCGAATCGTGCGATCGAGTAGAAGGCTTGAGTAATTGTGCGGAATACCTGACGACCGAGATGTGGACAGTGTTTGACAGCAGCGTGGACACTCCGTATTGCGTACTGGTTACTGCAAGAACACGCTGCAGTGTCGAAGAAGTAAGCAGCCGGCCACTTATAGCGGAAATACGGACGCCGCTTTTTGGTGAGTTTCTAATTATTTGTCTTCAACATTAATTGCATGGACCAGAGATGCACCCCTGCCTCTCAGGTCAATGCAATTCTCGCCACTTCATTGCGAGAAATGAACACAATATTGCAGGTGTGTGAGGAGTCAAATTCGCACATGTATTTGCTTACGTGTCCCGTGTTCTGGAACTGCTTTTCTGTGTACGTATGAAACATTCAAAGCTACTGTTCTCCCTTTGAACACAAATACAAAAATAAGAATACCCTCGGTTGCGTATTGGGGCTCTCACGGGACATGCAAAAAGTTTGTATTCACTGATCGCCACACGCACTGAGTGTTCGTTAACCAGGAATACTAAAACGCACTGCTACTGTTTCTTTGGACGTTCGGCGCACAGATGAATGCCGAGGTAACTCTTTGAGCTGTGCATCGTTTAGACCTCCACACTTTTCCTTTTTTACTTCCTTGATTATGTGGCAGACATTCGCTGTTCGATAAATAGAGTTTATGCTTCAGTTTTGTTGTTATACGAAAGTAGTTCAATTATTTCGCAGTAGTCGCTAGAAAAGTAAATACGAGAACAGAAGCGAGAACGCCTTTTGTTCTCTCTATCTGACCAGTAACTTAACAAGAACAATTTTCTTAACAAGGTTAAGATAATTGCAGCAGTGACCCTTTTGTAACAAAAGTCGGGTAATATTTTCAACGAGATTTTCATCTAGCTCCAGCGTTTTTGATGAACAATTGGCACACATTGCCAAAATTCGCGTTAAATCTGATAACACTGAAACTTGTTTTTAAGAAACCGCGTGGCGACGGAATGATTTCCTAAGTCTGAATCCAGAAAACCTGGACAATTTCGCATGCTGTGGTGACACGCAAGTTCACGTGAACTGCGCTTAGAAAAGGCGGGTAAGGATGTTGGTGGTGAATAGATATGAAGTAATCGTTTCCTTCCGCCAAAGAACCGTTATTGTGAATGTATCTTCGGACCAACTTTGTACGTTCTGATGTCATCAAGTAGTTTCAAGTCGTGGTGTATCCAATTGTGTTATACGAAAGCCATATATATTTCGGGTCCCGAAAGTGCTAGAGATCGACAGGCTCAACATTCAAAGGATGCTGTATCGAAGCCCGCTGTAATCAACCTTTACTATGTTTCAACGTGTGAAATCCGTTTCTTATACAACTGTAGCTTTAGTTGTTTTTTGCCGCGTTCGTTCCATGTTGAAATATGAGGTACAATTTCTCTGGTATAGCTTACTAGGGCCAGCAACTTTTGCAACGTTTAAACGTTAGAATGTTTTAGGCAGGAAAGGTATGTGGGTTGCCTATGCCGTAGTGGTATTTTCTGTTTGTTTATATTCGTAACAAGTGCAGTTCCTCACTACGCGAGCCGGTATTTAAGGCGTTTTGATCTCCGAAATCGTTTTAATCAAGTGCATTGCAGCATTGGCATAGGAGGGATATCTGTAGGAGGTGCAGTAGTTCGTCCAAAAGGTACATCATTTTCTTCTTGTGCATAGTGAAATTATCTCTCGTGAATATTGATAGTTGTACAGTTCAGTATAATACACTTTATTTACGAGAGAAATAAACAAATATAGAACCCTCACACACGACAAAAAGAGAAAAAAAGAAGTGCTTTAATGGCTACGATTATGAAGGCATAGATGGCGACAAGGCATAGATACAGATGCACATATTCGTGATTAGTCTTATACCTGCAGAGTTGCTCTAAAAGTGTTTATGAGAAGTTTCTCGAAACTTTATTTTTTTGGTATTACAGCTTCTCGCTATGGAAACTAAATGCACTTACTATTGTAATACCGTCTATGTTTCGACTTCACGGTTATACAAGGGCTGTTGTTAGTGTAGCTGCGTAGAAGTACGGGAAATTATTTTGTGTCGGTGGTTTGCCAATGCCACATACGTGAAATTTTCCTCTACAAATGGTATCGATAATTGCATTTTTAGAGCGAAACTGTGAACCTCTAACCCCCAATGCACTTGCACTCTCCGTGGGTAAAATCTCGACCAATCACAGCGGGAGGCACGCTTCGCATGCGCCACCGTGTATTTAGCAGCAACACTAAACGGCGCTGGCGGCCGTGCATCCACGGCAGTGGTGACGCAGGCCGTGCGGGGGAAAGAACAAAAATCCGCGCAATCAGAAGTCCCCGTATTGGAAGAGCGTTTGCCAGATTTGTTTGTAGCGTACACTTCGGAAGGCCTACAGTGGCGGTTAGAGATAGAGAGTTCAGCCGTGATTAAGGAACTAGTCCCTAAAGCGCAGCTGGAGCCTGAAGAAATGACGGAGTTGCAGGAAGTGCTGCAAGAATTTCAGGATTTATTTATGGATAGGCCAGGAAGGACATCGGTTCTTACGCATGACATCGAGCTCACTTCTTCGGAAATGGTACATTCAAAAGCTTATCGAGTGTCACCGCGCCAACGTGAAATAGTGGATGCGGAAGTGCAAAAAAATGTTGACTCTAGGTGTGAACGAGCCTTGCGAGAGAGATTACACGTCGCCTTTGATCTTAGTTGAGGTGCCCGGCGAGAATCCGCGTCCTTGCGTACATTACCGGAGGCTAAACGCGAACACTAAACATCAAATTTATTCTATACGAAACATCGAAGAGCGCATTGAGAAGGTTAGTAGCGCCCGATTCATTTCCACACTGGATCTAGTTCGTGGCTACTGGCAGGTTCCGCTGACCGAGCAGGCTAGTAGATATGCCGCTTTCATATCGCCTTTGGGAACGTTCCGCCCTAAGGTTTGAAAGATGCCCCGTACAGTTTTTTCAAGCCTTATGGGCAAAGTGTTGAGAGGACAGGAAGAGCTCGCCTTGCCATACATAGATGATGTCGCGATATATACCGCATCCTGGTCGGAGAATATGCAACATCTGAGAGGCGTCTTGGCCCGCTTGCGTGAAGTAGGTTTAATCGCCAAGGCAACAAAATGCCAGATGGCGCAAGCGGAAGTGATCTATCTCGGTCATGTGATTGGACAACGCCTTCGCCGTCCCTCTGAGCTAAAGGTGGCTGCGATACGAGATTTCCCACAGCCCCGGACAAAGACCGATATCCGATCTCTCTTAGGGGTCGCAGGGTGCTATCAGTGGTACATCCCGAGGTTTACTGAACTAGCTAGCGCTCTGAGTAATGCTCTTCGAAAAGTGAGCCACAGAGCATCCTATGGGTCGAGAAAAAGGAATCCGCTTTCAACGCCCTGAAGAGCGCTCTGACGAGTCAGCCTTTGCTAAGGACGTAGGACTACACGAGGTTCGTCATGAAAATGGATCATTGTCCGGCCTCTCAGATGGTTGCACACAACTTCTTCCAAAAACGGCTGCCTCCTGCATTGGAGTCTCGCTTTGCAGAGACTGTTTATTCTTTGCAGAATCTGCTGATTCTTTCGAGATACGCTATAAAAAGGGAACTCTCAATGGCAATGCCGATGGCTTAAGTCGAAGCCCCTAGATCAAGAATCAGCAGCGATTGTTTCATCAAAATCGTGTTTTTTTTCCTGACGTAGGATTGGAAAAGTTTTGTTTTTGCTAACGCAGTTGGGTTAAGTCATGTCTTGTGAAGCGTATAACAAATTGATGTATGTATTTAGCGCTGCTATCAGTAAATAAAACTCACTTTTGAGGGGGGGGGAAATAAGCCTGGCAGAGCTCAGAAAGGATTTGCCTTGCGCTTGCTGACCGAGCGGCTGAGTCTCTATGAAGTTCTGTAGACGCATGCGGTGAACGAGAAACTTCTGCGGAACCTTTTGAGGCTACGTTCTGAGCTACGTTGGAGAACACCCATAGTGTTGCGTGCTCAAGTGGGCTGTGCGACAACCGACGACGACTGCAAGCATCAACCTCCGTCATCCCTCTGAGCAGCGGACGCCGTCCCCTGCCCACCGGGATCTCTTTGGGCGGCGCGGCAGTACGATTCACTTTGAGCGGCCATGCCCAGAACACATGCAACCGCAGGGAAACGGCATGCCTAACCTTTCGCTCATAAACATGAACAGACGTGTCCGTCGCGTGGGTCCGAGGAATGCGCGAAACCTGCCGTGCCACCTTGCGACCAGCTCACCACCTCTGGGGACGTTTACCTTGCTACGACCACCAACCTTCACTGCTGTCACCCACCCTCACTACATCGTCGGGTTTGCCGTGCCCTGCAGTGGAGGGACAGGAAAGGGGGAGAATGCCCGGATTGTGGAGTGTATGAGAAAGCCAGCAAGCGGCCACCTGGAGAACACTTTTTCTCTGCCCTAGCGTGCAGGTGCATGCACGCTGAACGTTTCTTGTGTGTTTTCTTTGGAGCATGTAACCATGTATTAAACTTGTGTTATTTGTTCTTAAGTCACCTCGTCTTCCCTGACCGACCCTCTTCGATATTCAACGTGGTTCGAGCTATAAGCAGACGCTGTTGAAGGTTTACCAAACCCTGGCGCGTAACAACTCCCGAAGATCAACGTGAACACGATGAGCGGTGACGGGAACAGCAGCGTGAATATGCACAATGGCGTCGCGCTCAGCCTCGGCAGGAGCCAGTTCAGGGCTACGTCAGATTGGTCTATCGGATCAAGTGATATCAGAGCTTCGCTGACCAACGAACCTTCACAGCTTGGATTGGAGCACATTATTTTAATCTTGTTTGGCGCTTCAAATCTTCAGTGTACAATAATTGCTTTGGTACTTATTTTCAATATATGCAATATTGAAAGTGTATTATAGCAGGCACCATGTTTGCACAATTGAAGGACTCTATTCATGATGAAAATGACTGTAGGCAACAAGGACGCTCGCAAGTGACATAAATAATTGTTATATCAGAACAACTTGGAAGACCCTTGAAGAATGTCACTTGCTGAGAGTTGAAATGCTGCATCGCTGTATGATACACGCCCATTCACTTGAAATCCTAGTATATAGGTGACCTTGACATATATTTAAGGTGTATTACCCGTAAATGCCATATAACGCAGTACGTGTGTTTTCAGACCTACCTGATGCAACCAACCTGAGGTTGCTCTCTGCTGTGGATAACTCCATCACTGTGGCCTGGGAAAGGCCGCAGGCTCGCTTCGACTACTTCTGGCTCTCCATTTCGGACAACAAAGATGAAGGACGCGGCAATGCTCAAAAGGGGCGCGTTGGATCTTGTGGCAACGGCACGATCATTCATCCAAATCAGACGTGGGCCACATGCCCCAACCTCGAGGCTTGCACCAAAGTAAGCGTTACCTTACGCACCCACATAAACGGGCCGCCAGAGCGTACATCCCGCGGAGTTAGCCTTCAAGACATCTTGATCCCGGGCGAAGGTAAGTATTATTTTCGCTGCCTATAACTGAAAAAGTCTTCATAAAACTTACAACTCGGAAGTCGAAGTCCCTAATTCCATAGCATTGAATTCATTGTTAAATTTAAGCTTTTTCTACCGTTTAGTAATTTATTGATTGGGATGAACCAATGTGTGACGTTATTGGTTTGTGTGTTTGGTGAATCTGGCCCGCTAATTTTTTTTTCTCATTTGACAGTTTCGGGTTCAGCTTTGACCATTTTGTTTTGTTGTCTGATAATTGACAGTAAATACGCATTCGCCTGCTTGTTAGTGTTGCTACCATACTAGTTGGAGAGAAAGAGGATAAGGACAGGCAGAGAGGTTGACCAAGGTTCGAACGGTCTGCTACCCTACATGAGCGAAAGGGAAAAGGGTGAAAGAAACTTAAGAAGAAAAGGAGAAGGAGTCGTTGTGCGCGCCCTCGCAGATGAATGTTGAATCACTGATATGTTGAATCATGATGAGTGTTCCCTAAAAAGCACTCATCTGGTGCGCTTGTCTTCAAAAAGCACATTAGCACTTTGGGGGCCTTGTCCATGCCATGTAGACGTCTGCGGCCAGGGTCCCCGAATCTTACCTTCCTAGAACGGTCTGTAGTCTGAACGACTGAAGCTGATAATCAGAACATCTCGTTGACAGCTTTAGGTAGGACAATGGCACAGAATCTGTTTTATGGTCTCATCCCGTCTGCAAGATATGCATGTAGCGCCGGTAGTAATTGCAGGTTCTTTCCACAGCAATAAGCTATCTTCGGTATTATTCAAGGTGTCGGCTACGGAGTCTCATGCAGGAGTTTAGGAAGTCCTGAATAATATTTTTCTCGAGCAGTTACTGCTGTTCCACACTGTTTTGACAGCGACAGACCTGTCAAATTTCATCTTTGATTGTGATAACATACTCTTACTTAAAAAAACAACAAAGGTTCACAAAATTTAAATTGCACAGGTGTTTTTTAACTACTCAAGTGTTCAACAACACAATCAACTGTTTATAAAGTTCTTGGCATGTTCAATGATTCTGAATATTTCTACGCCTGCGAAAACTGAACTTTGTGTGCACTGTTTCTCGCCAGACCCAGATCCGCCAAGGAACATAACCATGGTCGCAAAATCTCCATCACTTACCCGTCTACAGTGGGAACCGTCGGCAAAAGCCTACGGAAGATTGCTTGCATACACGGTTAAAATATGCGACACATTCAAATCTTGTAGTGGAGAAGCAAATATGCAGGGCTGCATCGAACTTCAAGCACACGAAACCTGGCTGGACTTTCAGAGCAGTGTTGACACCAAGTACTGCGGCCTGGTCACAACAAGCTCACAATGTGGCGAGCAAGTTCTACATAGTCGGGCCGCGGTAGCTGAAATCCGCACGCCGGTGCCTGGTAAGATGTGAACGTTTTACACGAGAGTATACATATTTGTGAGTAGAACGAAATTGAAGAAATTCTCGGAGAGCGATTCCCGAAAGCCAAAGAACTTGAACACTTTTCAGTGCTTCGCGGATTTCATTTGGCATGTTTACATCGCTGCATACTTCAGCGTGTTCTGTGGCGTAAGAGCAATACCTTTTTTTTTGCCAGGCTTCAGTGTTAATGATGTAGAGCAACGCTCGGAGAACGACAGAAATTTGAACCAGTTGGTTGGGATTCACGTCAGAAAAAGTTATACCTGCAGACGGAAACGGACAACATAAACTCCGACTATCCACTGTGTTGCACCTGACAGCACTCAAGCTCATTTCACAAAACAGTGTGAATCCGAAATGATTTTCCTTGGTCAGCGTCCACAAGACCAGGTCAATTTGACCTGTCACCACGATTCGGTGACACGGAAGCTCGCGTGAACTGCCTTTGAAATGCGGCGTTTGGGCAGTCCATTTTCATACCCTTGAGTCCGTGTCTGTAAGCTTAACTTTTGTAACGTGAACAACAGTCTCCAAAATTTTTGAAGAAAGAAAGATGAAGTTGCTATTTACTAATTACCTGCCTCACTATCTTTATCACTATCCAGTTACTAAGCAGGGAGTCGAAGTTTTCTTTCTAGACATTGACGGCCGCATTCTGATGCAGGCAGAATGCTAACATACTCGTACGCAGAGGAAGCATGTATTATGACTCCAGCAGGCTTTTAACAGACCCTGATGAGGGCGTCTTATGTTCATCGTCTCTTCTGATGTATTGGTCACATATCCTGCACGATACGTCGGCGCACGAATTCTTTTTATTCTCTCGACCTACTCAAATCACGAACCCACTAGCGCACTTCACGCATGACAGGGAGACAAAAAAATGACAATGACACAGCTCAAAATTATCCCGTTGCAGTTCTACCTGACGTCACCAATCTTACCCTAAAGGCGGTTGATAATCACTACGTCACCGTGGCCTGGGATCCACCTCGGGGCACTTTTGACTTCTACTGGCTCGATGTCACCAATGAAAACGATAATGAAAAGGATGGTGTTCATAAACATCATGCCGGCTCTTGTGGCAATGGCACGATCATTCGTTCTGAGCAGACTCAAGTCACCTGCGGCCCTTTCGATCCGTGCTCCAATATTAGTGTCACTGTTGGCACGTCCATCAAAGGACCGCCGGCACGCTCCTCGACGGGAACCACACTGAAAGGTGTTTTCCTCAGTGCTCAAGGTTAGTAAAGTATTTATTTCCTTTGGTTAAGGTTTTTTGATAACATTGCTCTGTAATTTCATATAGCGCATTGTGCATGATGTCACTAATTATATTGGCCTGCTACTCCTTATTTCTTATGTTTAGTCCTAGTATCGTGCGGTCTTCGAAAATGTATTGCTTGGAGCACAAATAAGGTTTTATTCTGAGTCTCCAAAATGCAAGCTTTGTGAGGCGATGATCTTGCTGTAATTATAATGGAAAGACGGTAATGTTTTATTGGGATGAATAAAATATTTTATATTTCAGTACCATTCTGGTTCTGTTTGTGTTAAACGTAGAGGTAATTCAATAATGCGATAGCATAGCATCGTTAATAGTGACCAATATTTAGAGAAGCAGTAACCGATATTACCATCGTGATCACGTGCATGCTTTAGTGTTTTTAAGCTTAATATGCCGCAGTAAGTTTGTGCATCCAGGAGTTGAAGTTCTACAAAGGCGGATGTCAAGGCTATAACTTTTCTTCTTCTTCACTTCCTTTAACAAGAACTCTGTGGTAGTGCTGATAAAGCATCCGTTAATCAGCGATCCAATGATGTTAAGGGGAAGGTTCAGAAGGCATATAATCTTCTTTAGTAATATTAACCATGGTATAAAAAACCTTGTAGCTGTGCACATTTGATCGGTTATGGTTAAAAAGCAGATAGGAGAAACTGGTGATACGCAAGATATCAAGTAACATTTTTATGGTACAGAAACACGCTTGATATTGATGTGTGCGTAGTGGCTTCCCAACATTTATGAAATCAAGTAATGCGAGAAGTGGTACCGAGTAGAAAGTATGTCGTCTACTAATGAAGAAATTCGAGACATATGTTCACAGCGCATCAAATAAATCAATTTACAAACCGCTCAAATCACAATACTATGATCTAGTAGTGCTAAGTCGTTCTCAAATGTTCTTTTTTATGCTTTGAAATCTTCACCAAGTGCTATGAGGCAAAATAGTATTATTTGGGAGCAGGGTTAATTAGGATCTTAGCACGTAACTAATTTAAAAGTAACTAGTGTGGTAACAAAAAATGGCACAACTGGTTGTTTGTGAGAATATTGAACTGTTCCGCTAGGCTTACAGCGAACGCTAATCAGGAATGACATGAGTGCAAATAGAAATGGTAACAAGTGCGCATGCACCGAGCGAAAACAAACCGGCAATGGAAGCGCAGCAAAATAGGTCACTTGCTCAGATGCAGTAATCTCATGCAAACACGTCCCATTTGATTTGCAGTGAGGATGAAAATTAGGCTCCTAATGTGTAGCCATTTGTATACGGTTTCATTTTTTCCGTATTTAGCAACTAGCCAATTCCGTTGTACTGAAATATACCTGGAGTTTCCAAGCCTTCTTTCTCCCTTGTCCGCCTAGTAATGTAGCTAGAACGTATATCTTTAGCGCAGCGTGGCTGTATTCTTAGCAGATTGAAGTGTTACCAGTTTAATATACAACAGCTTTAATCTTGGCGAGAATGGCGAATGCAACAAGAGTGTTCTGTGTTCATGCGCATTTTTCGTCCTGAGGAACTGTCGATTAAAAATGTGCGATCCAATAACCCCCTCATTTTCACACCCTGCTCTTCAGATCCAAGTGAACCCAAGAATATCATTTTTGTCGCGAAATCACCGTCCATGGCAAGACTCCAGTGGGAGCCACCAACGAGGATACATGGCATTCTAGACGTCTACAAGGTGAAAGTGTGCAAGGAGTACACAGTATGCGACCGCAAGGAAAGCCCAGGTGGATGCATTGAGAAAAGTGCTTCTGATGATTGGCTGGACTTTGAGACCACCGCAGACACCTCGTACTGCGTCGTCATCACGGCCAGCGCACGATGCGGTGCGGACGTCCTGACGAGTCTTCCAGCGACACTGGAAGTTAGAACGCCTTCTTTCGGTGAGCTTTCAAAGCGAAGATTTGTTGCTCATTTCTTACCTAGCTAAGGCATGTCGTGATGTGTAATGCCGAGTAATCTGGGCCGATGCTGAAAACCATATTCCCAAAGGTGCCGACGTAGAGGGCCGATTCTTAAACCGGTGCATGACACGTGTGGTCGAAAAGCTATAATGTGGGTAGTGCTATAATGTGGGTAGTGCTGCTCGCCGATACTCAAGGTACTTCAATCGAAGGCGTAGGTACGCCGGCATTGATGATGGTATTACATTCTGGTCCCTCAAGTGCAGCCTGTTCACGTAGGTATTATGCTTATTCCTCTGATTTAGGTGTCACTGTCCGGCCCAGTAGACGCAATGAAGAGGGGAGAGGGTCTCTCGCAAAGCTCAGGTGGGGAGCGGGAAAGTAAAAATCACGGCTGTCACTTTATCGTTAATTAGTTTCGTAAAGTGCTTGCGTACGAATAATGGTACACGCGTCAGAAAGGGTGTTCGTGTGGTTCTGTGTTACTTTAAAGCACATTTTCCAACGTCTCGTTTTAGAAGTGAAAAACTGGATATTAAAAATTACAGGCGTCACCTATCAGCATTGCAGCAAGCCCTGTACGCCACCATACGTACGGCAAGCTAAAACGAAGCTGCTCGATGTGCAACATAGTTGCATGCTTAGCGTCTGTCCTTTAATTTGTTCAGTGGGGACCACCTACTGCGTTGTCGCCCCGTTATGAGCGAAGGAAAGGATCCGTATTAACGCAGTCATCACGCTATAGGGCTGTCTTTTCACTAATTAGAACAACAAAATGTCGGAAAAAGTCGCTTGCGAAACGTGGTATGACGGCGTACTGTTTGCTGCTAATACAGGTTAATGTGTTAATTAAACACAGGTCTCGCCATCGAACATCTGTTTATTTACAGCTACATGTAATAAACTGTGTTGCGCACTATTGCTGCATTTATTTCTGCAAATAATCAGCCTTTTTAACGTCACTTTCATTGTAAAAGGAACTCTGCCATATTATCTTGCATTGTAGAGGTTGAAAAGAACGTTTATTGAGTGAATAGAATCCACGCGTCAATTGTTGAGGCACATATGACTCTGAAGTGTTTTTTTTAGCATGCCGCATAAAAATGAATGCACATTTTAGGAGCAGATCTCAGTGTTCATAGAAATTACACTATAATTCCCACGGAAACGCAAATGTAAATTGCATAACATTTTACAATTTTGGGGTTGACACACTTGCTAGACGTACGCCCCACACTCTGTAAAGTCAATTCTTGTCTTTGGCTCCGGTCATTTGAAGGTATTGAAGGAGGCCATTGCTTGCGAATTATCCGCTTTGAAAAGTCCTACCAGCTTCGGAAGGGCGAAATCTGTATCGAAAGGAAGCAGTAAGATATCGCCTTAAGGTCATGTTTTCGGCAAATCTATGCGCTGCTGTGGACAAAAGCAGCAAGGGCGGCGCACAAAGCTGGCACGGATGAAGTATTAAGCACCATGAAAGAATGGTCGCCTTTGAGACAGGCGTCATCTACGGCAAGCCGCTTATCTTGCCGGAAATGCTACGTTTGCCAGACCGGGCTCTTTCTGAACAATATGATATGGCACCATAAAGCGTCTCGGTTGTCAGCCATAATCTAACCAGTATTTGAGTTTTGAAGAATGCCGCTGGTCCCCGGTGTTTTCTAGCACTTGAGTGCTTTCTAGGTGCGGAACGTCAGATAACGGAAGCGTTTTAATTCAGAGCATTTTTTGCCTTATTACAGACACTTGGGACTTGGTTGGTTGGTAGGTTGGTAGGTAGGTAGGAAGGTAGGAAGGTAGGTAGGTAGGTAGGTAGGTAGGTAGGTAGGTAGGTAGGTAGGTAGGTAGGTAGGTAGGTAGGTAGGTAGGTAGGTAGGTAGGTAGGTAGGTAGGTAGGTAGGTAGGAAGGTAGGTAGGTAGGTAAGTAGGTAGGTCGGTAGGAAGGAAGGTAGGTAGATAGTTGGCTAGGAATATAGGTTGGTAGGTGGATAAGTAGGTGGATAGGTAGGGTAGGTGGCCCTCTGCTATATTGTGGCCCTGTGTAATACAGAAAACGCATGACTGACGGTGGAATCAAACCTCTGCATCTGAGAACATGCAGCCCAGTCCTCTAGCCATGAGGCCACGATCGAACTTTTTACTTCTATATAACATGACACCTTCAAAAAGAATGAAAGCAGTATTGGAGGAATTAAAGGCGACTGAAAACATCCACTCTAAAGTTAGGCACTTACGTGAAAGTGTCCAATAAAGACATCTAGTCTGGCGTTGTGTCACCTGCTGCTTACGCACTGCGAACTTAAGCAGCAGATGACCGAAAAACCGACCGAGTACTTAGCGGCGATTCGACATGCTTGTACTAATGACATCTAGTCTGGCGTTGTGTTCCCTGCTGCTTACGCACTTGGGTTCCAGAATGCCTGTGTTGAGAAGTACTCGTGCTTTCAGACCCCCCTGATGTAACCAAGCTGACGTTACTCTCCACTGGGGATAACTACATCACCGTTGCCTGGGAAAGACCGAAGGCTCCCTTCGATTACTACTGGGTGTCCGTCACCGACGGCAGAGGCGAGAAACACCCTAATGCTGGATCGTGCCCCATCGGCACAATCATTCGCCGAGACCAGACCCAGGTCACATGCAGAGGCCTCGAGTCTTGCAGCAATGTGACCGTAAGCATAGGTACACACAGAAACGGACCGCCGGAGCGTACGTCCACCGGGGTTTCCCTCCAGGACATCTTTGTCCCGGGTAAAGGTGAGTATTATTTTCATAATCCTTTGGATGAAATTGCTCGTTGTAAAAGCTCAACACGACACTCAATGTGTGCAAGAGTGCAAAACACGATAGAGTAAATCTCAAACGTCTAGTTTTTTCCCGCTTTGAACTTCTTTCCTTATTATGATATGCAAAGTTCGCAATAGTTGCTCAGGATTTGACAAATCTTGGCGCCTCACTAATACGTTCTCATTTTATTGATAATGATAAATGAATATGTCTTTCGTGCGAGCCATTCGCAATGCAGTAAATGCTGAACGTTCTTTTCATTCTTGTTTGGCATCGACAATATTTTTGAAGGTATCCCTTTGAGAAACGTTTATACTTATTCAAGTTATGTGAAACAGACTCCTTTGCCTAATTTGTCACGAATTTTAAACAAACATCAATGCCAACGCTCGGTTTTATTGCAGTAGTGGACACTCATTGAATAAAGGAACCAGTGATTCATTATATTGATGCGAACACTGTAAATCGACGTAATGCAGATTGTTAGCTTTGTCAATACGGATCACTTGCCCGCAATGCATATGTTTTCAAGTATTCTCAAATTTTAACAGAAGCTGCAAAATGTTTCAGTGGTAGCGTGATGTGTACTTAGTTGCTACTCAGAATAAGATTCACCACAGAGCACCACTACTGTTGGAAAATTGTCATTGCTCTAATGCCAAAGGTGGGATCAGCCGGCAAGAGTGTCCCGAAAATTTCTAGCGTGCACGGTTAAAATATGCGACACCTTCAAGTCGCGCGGTACACAGGGAAGCATGACCGGCTGCACCGAACTTTAAACCGAACCGAACGACACTGGGTTGCATTTTCGCAGCACAGTAAACACCAAGTACTGTGTTAATATAGTAAGCACCCAATGTGCGTTCTGAGATTCTACCGAGGAATTTAATACATGTTTGGTCTGTATTTTTTCAATTATATGCAAACATCTTTATCACAGAATGAAAACAAAAAAACGTGGAAAGAACACGTTATCAATGGAAGCTGTAGCTAGATTCTACTCAATTGTGGCTGCTTTTCTCACCGTTCTGTAAGTGTAGACGCACCCATGTGTTTGGCCTCGCTTTCGCTATGGGGATCCCGCACATATTATTTGACCAGGTAGCAAATGCATCGCACCCGACTTCCGAAAAGCTGAAGTTCCAGAAGTGTTATATATGTGAGCCCACCCTTCCTAAGGGAGCAAAATAGCTGCTTTCATAGATGGCATACGGTAATTCCCAAAGTTGCAAAGAATATCGGAGCAAATAAAGAAGTGAGTTCTTTGTTATAGAATGTAAGAAATCTTGCGTTTTGGAAGCCTGTCGTGGCTTGTACCCACGTCTGCTCTTCTTGTTTACTTTCGTGTGCTAACACCGGTCAACGTATTTATTTCAGTGTTTCGAAGTGTTTTGGGGAAAAACCAGTGTTTTTCATGCTCTGTTCTCTCCCCTTCGGAATTTCCGGAAATGTAACATCACCACGTAGGTGCCATTTGTACGGGCTTAAGCTCCAATTGCTTCCGCCCACGCAAGCAATTGCCCACGCAAAGCTCCTACGCTGCCGTACCGTCAGCGATATTATATTTTGAAACACTTTTGCCTGCTTCATAGCAGCTTCAAGAAAATGCTTTATTCGATTAGCGGAATCTCTCGAAATACTTTACGGTTTTACTAATGCCTGTGCATTATGAAGTGCTGCGCATGCACAACTGACGGTATTGATTTGAATTTCGCCACAGGGCTTCAATGTTATTGCCCTGTAGATCCGCATTCAACAAGCAACATCGGTATTGAAGCTTAAAAACTTGACGCGCGTGCTCTGCACTGGGAGGCACCTGCCAAAGTTGAAGGCGTACATGGCGAGTTCCGAGTAAAAATGTGCAAAATCTTCAAGTCATGCGTTCCAGGTCATGGAATGGGGAACTGCTGAGTATCGCACGTCAGCGACATGACTGAAAGTGAACACGACACGTGTTTCCTTCTGTATGCTGATGGAAACCTCATGGCACGGCGCTGATATTCTTGCGAGCCGCCCATTGACAATGCAAGTGACGGCGCCTTCTTCGGGGAAGGCGATACTTCATTCAATCTTAAGGTGTACGAACCCACTAATAAATTGATGTTGCACAAATTTGAGAGCACAATATAGCATACTGCACAATTTTTAGTTGTCACAGTAACTGCCAGCTGTAGTAGTCGTGTTTAAATTTTGGATAAAAAAGGAAGGAAGGTACGGAACGATGCCCGCGGTCCTTATTTTCATTCCTCCCTGTGTCCTTAATTGCATCGAACCCCTCGTAGAACTACTTGGCTTGTTTAGTTAAGTCGGCACTTGTACCACAGCTTACATACTGGCTGTCTCATTAAGTATTACTCATGCATTTATATCCAGCTTGAGCTGCCGGATGACAGGAAGGTTTACACAAACTTGTACAAAAAATGTTTATTACAAATCAGAATACCTGTTGAAAATGTTATGACATGCAATAATAGCTGAAATATATTGAGAAGGCACATTTACAATCCTGTCTGAAGTGTGAACAGAATGTTCGTTAGGTATCAAAATCTTTCATTAACACATCATACTAATATTTCGCACACCTTTCGTCAGACTGTCAGCAGAACCTGTGTTACCAGTGGGTGGCCTGGAGCGGAAAAACCGTCCCAGAAAACGCGGTGCCCGGCGGGGACGACGCGTCCGGCACCCTGTACATCTGCCGGGCCAAGCACAATGGTCGATTCATACCGGGAAAGTTTACATCCTGGTACAGCACGTGCTACGTTCCATACGGCAGAGCCGAACAGGAGTACAAGAACTTTGAGGTGCACGGAATTTTTCAAGCGCTATGAATGTCCTCTTTTCGTACCAGTGACCCAGCGTACGATAACAAATGAAAAAAAAAAAGAGCCAAGCAACTATGCGCGTTGTGCCACTTGTTTGAAATTTCTTTTGTCTTGAAAATGGGTTCTTGCAGGGCTGCTGTACCGTCGCGCGCAAAGGTTTGGGAACCAAAGGTGTCGCGATCTTTTTTTTTTCGCAGCCTAGGCATTCTGGCTGAAATAAAGAGATCGCGCTTGCGTGCGCGTGTTTCCGAAATACAATGTAATAAACAAATTCCAGGCCGCGGAGCTGCTCTAGAAGATATTTAAATTTTTTGCTGATGTTAGGTCTCCAAACTTTTGCTCGCGACTGTACATCAGTGTCGTACGAGCTGTGCGCATGCGCAAAGCGTGAAGCTCAGATCAGTTGACAGTCCCGTATATATTACAAAAGAGGCAGACTTGAAAAAAAACAAAACTTACCCAATTAGATACCATCCTCTGATTAGGAAAAACTTGGGGCACATGCCATTATGCACGTGTCAGAAGAGTCGAGAAACACTATATCCAACAAGTGACTACACTCGTGCAGTTGCAAACCTAACGACGTAGACGTTTGCATGAGCTACGGTTAGAGCTAAATCATATAGGGTGCAGTAATAACACTTGGCGTCTCCTTCAGTGGTGGATATATATGGATTTCACTTGTAGCACTAATGCGTCGATTGCAATTTGATTTCTAGGAAAATTTTAGACCAGGCGATTGCAATGCAAATTATGTGCCTGGAGCGTCGGGGTGCCATAGTAAGATTAATTTAGAAGTGGCACCGAAAAAGTGCTCATGTGTGCCGGACAGGTCCGATCACACGAACGAAGAAAGAATGATAAATACTTCCGGTAGAATTTTTGCAGATAAGCGGTGGGGTGTCAAAATAGCGAGATATGAACGCGTTAGTTCACTTGTGAGTGTAGGAAAAGCGTAGAAGGAGTTTGGTATTATAATACTAAAACTGTTTTGTGGCAATGTCAAGCGGTGAACAGGCTCGGAAACATCTTTAGGTTGACTTGTTTTCCCTTAGCCACAATTAGTAGACAAAGACTTTCTCCTAAACGGACAATTACCGAATATAAAGAAATAAACTGACCGCGAGACTTAACAGTGTACAAGGACTAAAAAATGCAGAGACAATCAAGTCTTGTTACGTGTGGGAATGTGAAAGCATTCTACGATTTGTAGATCTCCAAACGCCATGAACAAGGTCATGTTGTACACTCATGACGTGGCGCCACCTCCTCCCCATTGGCTGCGCCGTCACATGCCCAATGACGCAGGCACTAGGCCGCACCTTTAGTCAGCCAGAATTGCGGAGCCGCCGTTGCGTCGAAGAAGTGTGCTCGTCTCGCACCCCGAAAGCCCGGGTCCGATTCCCACCCAGACTAAATTGTACCAAGTTTTCTTTTTAAAGCCATTAATTTACGTTTTTTACCGGAACCTCCCTGGGAAGTGTGACATCAATCCGAGCATGTATTGGCGTTTTTTCTTCTTTTTTTTCGCCGTTGGCCATTTTTGGTACCATCTTTCGGTCACACAGACTAAGGAATATTTTCGCGTTATGGGGCAAATAATGGTTTCGCATGAATAAAATAGTAATATAGTGAAACCCGGTAGCCTTTGTAAAACGTGGGCTAAAGTATCGCCTATGCTATTTTGTATCACTATTACGTAATGCCTAAGCATATGTGGTTTTTTGGGCTTGCGTTTGGCATCCTAAACGTATTGTGCAAGACAGCCCGAGTTTCAGGGTATAACACTGAAATGCCAAGATCATCCACCGTAGGCTTCGCGCAGACGTACCATATGCAGCGCTTGTTCCTACTCAGGTTGAAAATAGAGGGGTTAAAATTATTTCGGCGATGCTTCTCAGTCATGCTTCTCCATTTTTAAGATACTTTTGGGGATTGCAAGGCTCTTGAGTTTCGTAAAGAATCATTCATAGATATTGCTTGCGAAAAATGCGCTTGCATGAGTTGCAAATTTCAAAAGCTGTATTGTAGAAGGATAGACGATTATTCTCGGCAGCATTATTCTGCAAAGCTAGCTCTGGCTCAGCGTACTACAGCATGTACGAGAATTTATACTATTTTATTGCGTTAGCAATTATATAGACACTCCAGGCGTATATGGGCCGTCGCCATGGCCCTGATGTTCCGCATAAAATTCAAGTGCGATAACATCGTCGCAGCGCACGGCTGCGCGTACCCTCTCTTGAATGCGCTCTGCGATGGGGACAGAGTGCGCCGAGTGCCGGTAGCTTCGTGTGCGCTGTGTTCTTGCCGCTCAACGAGAGGGAGCACGAAGGTGAATTCCTTCGCTGCTGCCTGCAGCTGCCGCGCTTCCTCACTCCAGAGTTTTGACAGCGAGTTTTCGCGGTCATCGAGTGAGATTAGTCATGTTTGCTTGTGAGTGCATGATACCATGCTTGTTAATTTCGTTAGTAAACGAATGCTTACAAGTTTATACGGATGATAAAACTACTATCTGTACTTCGTGTAGCTGTCTGCTAATTTGATATCGCAATCGCTGGTTCGCCTTTAGGACCAAGCAGCGGGCGTAACATTGGCTTGTTTTCCACAAAGTGCTTTTCTGATTTTGCAGGTTCTTGTCACAAGAAAACCCAGTTAAATGGGTGCTGGTTTCCGACGGTTCACAACCTAGCGGATTCATCCAGGTTGACAGCACCTCGGCCGGAGAACGCCTGTAC
Organism: Dermacentor silvarum; assembly: GCF_013339745.2. Taxonomy (NCBI): domain Eukaryota; kingdom Metazoa; phylum Arthropoda; class Arachnida; order Ixodida; family Ixodidae; genus Dermacentor; species Dermacentor silvarum. The sequence continues at coordinate 104,506,718 of NC_051162.1, read as the reverse complement.
ATCGGCTTCATTGTGGCCAGCTAACCATTGGGAAAGTCCTCTGGTCGGACGGTTACCTCTGCATACCTTATTATAGACAAGGACGACTAGTACGAAGCCCTAGTCATCAATTCCATAAACTGCTGAAATGCTGCATGGCTAGAGCAATTTAAAGAAATTTGTTGTGGTTATTAACTAATTACAAGATGTAATGCAAGTGTTAGAATCAATGTTAAGTGAAGCTGTCTTTAAAACGTTTCAATAAAATGTTATGATGAATGGCACGAGATGCGTGCAATCTTGATTTATATCCAAGTTCGCGCGAGGAACTGTCCAGGTTCTTGCCCTATCGCGAAAATTGGTCAGTGGACTTGCTGTTCACACATGCAACTGTTCCGGTTGTGCACAGCGTTTCGCTAGCATATACGTGTCTACTCCGAACGACGGCAAGACGTGGAGGCACCCACCACGCGACCGCGAATAACACAATTTCATGGTTCAACCTAATTAATTTTTCTGTTGCTTCCAGGATCGAACAACTTTCAACGGCGATAAACCGACTGTGCAGATGCGTATGTCAGCGAGTGGAATGGTAAAGAAAGCGTGGCGTTATGAAAGAAATTATTCACGCGCTCGCAATTATTCGTTGCAATGAGGACATTCGGGTAACGTTAATTTGTTGTTTCATTGCGTTATTCTGCTATGAACAGAGTTGGTCACCGGTACATCTGTAGGAGCAGGAGAGATGACTATACCAGTTGACTTGCTATGCATTTACTGTTTCATAGTGAAAAAAAAGAAAGAAACACATTAAAGCCGCGAAAGTGCACAGTAGGATACTAGGGACGTAGTAGTGAAGAATTTCGTATTAATTCTGACTGCCTGTGGTTCCTTAACGTGCACATAAAGGTTGGTGCACATAAGGTGCCACACACACACCACACACACACCACACACACACACACACACACACACACACACACACACACACACACACACACACACACACACACACACACACGCACACGCACACGCACGCACACGCGCACACACACACACACACACACACACACACACACACACACACACACACACACACACACAAACACACACACACACAAACACACACACACACACACACACACACACACACACACACACACACACACACACACACACACACACACACACACACACACACACACACACACACACACACACACACACACACACACACACACACACACACAACAACACACACACACTTCAACAAATGTTTCAAGTGCGGAGCACTTCATCCCGGGCCCTGGTCGGTGGGTGTGACACGCACAACAGGTCTACGTAAGGCATAAAATTCCCATAAAATACCCCCAAATGAATAAAATTAAACCAAGCAAGTATAAAGTAATATAAAATAAGAAAAAGATCATGAATTAACGCATTCATTAACCCAAATTAATAAAAAGCTCGATCGAAAACGCCAAGCTGATACCGAAACTAGCCAAGAGAGGGTGCCACAGCCCCACAAGTGGAAAGATTCCGCTAGGGACGCGCTGAAAGAGAGCCGTTCTCGTGCTCCAGAACTCTCTTTCACACCATGGACGCCGAGCAGCAAACACGCTTGGAGCGAAAGCGGGCGCTCGCCCGTGAAAGACAGCGCTGACTCACGGCTGATCAGGCGGTGCGCGCCCGAGAAGCTGAAGTTGCTCGCCAGCGCAGGCAAGCTAATCCCAACATCATGGAAAGAATAGTTGAACACGAGGTAAACGCAGAATAAAACTAGATAAACACAAAGAAAACACAAGGGAAACACCGGCGAATCCCTGCTCCGCACTTCCCCAGATTTCATGTTGAGTGGAAATGCATTTTATTGAAAACAGGATCACATAAGCATGCATTTCACAATACCACTTAACGGGAGCAACGATGTAATGTGCGCACTATATATATATCACATTCGAAAAGCAAGGATTTGTTTTGATAACGAAAGCAAGTGCCTGTTTGCGTACTTATCGTTCCTGTTTAAAAAAAAAATATTTGTTGATGTCAGCACTTGCCTCTGTCTTCTTTCACGTCCGCGTCATATGTGCGCTTAACCTTTGCTATGTACTTATTCTTGGATTGTTTTTGGGCTGTTTATGTTTTATTTTCTCCCGCTTAAACTAACGCAGATGAAAACTTGGTACCCGCCATGGTTGCTCATTTGTTATGGTGTTGGGCTGATGAGCACGAGGTCGCGGGATCGAATCCCGGCCATGGCGGTCGCATTTCGATGGGGGCGAAATGCATAAAAAATTATGGTTAATTCCTGTTTCATAGGAATTGGTAGAAGCACAGCAGACGCTGTTGTATGTTTGCTTCATGAACTCACGGACCGCTCCAGCGAAAGGCGGACGATTTGCGGGACGGCGACTGTGTTGCATGTTTGCTTCGCGTGCGGCGTCCTGTTAGCGAAAGGAGTGGAAACGCGCCAGGCGTCTCAACGCGCCGACTTGCGCGCAAAAAATTGATAAGGGTGTTCTAAGCCGCTTGTTGGTGCATGTCGCCGTGGCGTATAGTCAATAAAGAAAAAAAAAAGAAGTGGCCGTGGCGTAATGGTTTCAATGTCGGGCTTCTGTACTAGAGGTCGTAGGTTCGGATCCTGCTGTTCGACGCTTTAAATAATGCTTATTTTATTATTTATTACACAGCACTTCGTTCAAAATGATGAGTTTACAAAGTCACGAAGCCGTTTACACTTGGTTATTTATTCTATGGCTACACCCTCCGCTGTGCTGTGACTGCCGAAACGCTCCTTATCGGCGCTCGTTCGTGTCACAATGGAGTACTTAATTTCACCGCTCCTAGATGGTGACTATAACATCCGTTGCCGGAAATCAGTCGTGAAGGTGGGGATAAAACACTTTCATGTTAAAAAAAACTTGTGTACTTAGATTTAAAGGCAGGTTAAAGAATCCGAGGTGCTCCGAAATAATACGGCATCCCCCACTGCGGCGTGCTTCATAATCACACCGTGGTTTTGGCCTGTAAAATCTCCTAATTTGATTTTTAAGGACAATTTGGAACTTTGTTTTCACTAAAGCTCTTACTTGTGATTGCTTTGTCCATGTAGAGTTGTCTTCAGGGAAACAGAAAGCTGTTCACGATTATAAACAGCAGAAAATTGCTTACAAGAAGTAAATGAAGCATCAGCCATGAAAGTGTACAAGAAGATTAATAAAAAGGTGGGAAAACGACAAGGAAACATCTTCGTTTAACAGCCCTGGAATGCATATGAATATGCGTCGCATAAAGGTTTTCAATGAGACTAAATGTTTAAAAGGAACACTACATACCGCCTGTCAGACTCGAATCCACAGATCACAAGTAATGGCTGCTTAGAAGCATTTTCCGTGTTCATTCTCATATTGCCCACAACTGTATGTCGGTTCCTCCGAAACGGTACTATTTTACATGCGAAGCATTTCTTGGAGAACATTTTCTACTTTGACAGTATCTATCTATCTATCTATCTATCTATCTATCTATCTATCTATCTATCTATCTATCTATCTATCTATCTATCTATCTATCTATCTATCTATCTATCTATCTATCTATCTATCTATCTATCTATCTATCTATCTATCTATCTATCTATCTATCTATCTATCTATCTATCTATCTATCTATCTATCTATCTATCTATCTATCTATCTATCTATCTATCTATCTATCTATCTATGTAGCCGCCTACGTCTTTTTGCTCTCATGGTCATTTAGTTAAATTGGTATGTACGAAAGTTGGCATAGTATGACAGGAGTGTATGACGAACATAAGTGATAGGTCATAACTTGCGTGTCATGTAGGTCAAGACAATGACTCAGCGAAAAAAGACTGAGTCAAACCCACTGGAACGGGTTCGGACGTGGACACTAAATGAAGGAAACACTAAAGGATGGTGGTAGAAGTCATAGTCATGAGCATGTCTCAGCAAAAATGCCCATGACTCTGCGAAAAAAAGAATAACACTCAAAACCCACTGTAATGGGCTCAGCCGTGGGCACTAAGTGAAGGAAACACTAAAGGATGGTGGTAGAAGTCATAGTCATGAGCATGAATTAGCGAAAACGCAAATGACTCAACGAACAATGACTCAAAAACCAATGGAATGGGTTCGGATGTGGTAGTAAGTGAAGGAAAAGGCATAAGGTCGAAGTCATATTCATGAGCATGACTAAGGCCTTCGCCTTAAGGTCTCATAGGTGTAGCTAAAGGGACTCCTGAGGACTCATGACATGAATGCCATGACATGCGTGCCACGTAGGTCATGAAACAGCCGCGTATGTCTTGGTGCTCTCATTGTCGTTTTGTTAACTTGGTAGGCAGCCCGCACATTGCTTCGCATAACATCGATTCCCACAGGGTGTGTGATCTGCCGTCATTTTTTGACAGCCTTCTATTAAACATGAGTTCTGAGTAACATGACTCGAAAACCTAGAATGTGAGGGCTGAGAAAATTATATGTTTTGTGCACAGTGCCTAGTCAGGCAAGTGGGCGGCGGTATTCATCGTGAAGGACGCCTATCCTACAACCGCCTCCTCCAACAACCCCCTCCCCGTTCCGGCTTCAGCAATCGTCTTCCTGTCGGAGAACACGCGTTTCCGAAGTCATTCAGTTTTCTTTGTTTGCTTCTTTCCTTGTTACATCCGCTTCGTTGTTACAAGCATTGAGCAGCGCCTATCACGCGGGTGCAGTTTATTGTTCGGTTACAAAGGCCCTACTAGCCCCGTGAGTGGCGCCCTCTCGCGTGCGACGTCAGAGGGGGGGGGGGGGGGGGGACTCGCTGTCACGCCGCACGGCGCTCGCTACGGGAAGGCAACTTGGTGAGCTTGGCCGACCTGCTGTGCTCGAGGTTTTGGAAATGTGAGTCAGTAGGTTCTTAGAACTGTAGGTCACCGAATTTTCCAGGACACTATTTCCTGTGAATTATCAAGCAGAATCGCCGTCGTCAAGGCACTTAGCCTGTCTCGCTCCTATAGCGTCGTCTGCTCGCCTTCAATATGTACAAGTGCGCCTATGACATTTGTTTCTCGTCATGGCAGCTCCGTTGTCATGGTGCGCTCATAATAACATGTCGGCCATTTTTTGACGATGAAATGCGCAATCTGGTCTTAAGCTACTGTGTCTGCGTTGTAATGCTGTTTGTCTAGCTCGGGCTGCGTGTTCGGTCGCCCGCTCCGTTGGCCACAGACATTCCAATTTTGTAGCTGCCCAACGCGTTAAGCATATCACTAAAGACGTTTGATGCACGTTTCAGGTAACGAGGTGGTCGCTGCGGTGCACTGCTTTAGGAGCATCGACGCGAAATGTGTTCTGAAACGTCTGATAGAAGAGCGGACAAACTTAATGGGCGAAACAAAGTTACGTAGTCTTGTGCGGCGGTGTTGACCTTCGCAAGATAACTTTAAATAAACTTGATTACTTCCACCGTGGCACAGCTTGACCCACCACCTTAGTCATCTGAGCGTAGCCCTTCCTTTATTTGCTCTTGTCATGGGTAACGAGTACATTTCGTGGGCGAAATTTGTCCAGCGATGAAAACTAGTGACAACCCTAGCTTATATCACCGTTTTTATTATACTTTGTTCTGTAAAAGCGTCATACGTACTTGAAGCTAAAAAAAGAAAATTGAGAAGTGCAGGTTTGCTGGTACTTGACCGAATAAGTTGATGGAGCGCTAAACACACCAGAAAAATAAAGAGATTGGGGGGGGGGGGGCAGTCGTATGAAAGCGCAACAAGGTGCTCACAGGCGTTCCTGCGTTTTTTTTGTTTATATCACTGTTGTTACTCTGACGCTGATACAGTGATGTCTTCTGGGTGGTCTCCGGTAGTCTGGAAGTGCGTTGCACAAAAATGGTCCTATTCAAACAATATTTTTTTGCAACAGACAATGTTTTTTTGCAACAGAAAGGGGTAATTAGGAGATTTAGTTGCAACAAAATAGTGTAAAGCATGCTTGACGACTGCGATACATGATAGGGCGTTGTGAAACTAATATTGTAGATACACCTCTTGTCATTGAACAAATTAGAGAAGTGTTTTTGCATGCAACTCCAAGTGACTAGAGTTATGAGCGAAATTTAAAACTTGTATTCGCCTACAATACCACTCAGTCGACGTGAAATTTTGCGAATGAGCCTTCCGATCCTGCTTAATTTTCAAAACTGCGTAGACTGCGAGATGTTTATTGACTTTGTCACGAGATCGTTTTCCTCCCCGCGATGACTGCGGTTACTTGAATTTTCTTTTTATTTACAAGATGAAATTCTAGGATTTCACGTGTCAAAACAACCATATGATTATGAGACACGCTGTCGTGGTGGACGCCGGATTCATTCTGAATACCTGGAGTTGTTTAACGTGCACCAATTTTAAGTATAGGCGAGTGCTCTTGCATTTCGCCCTCATCGAAATGCGACCACCGCAGCTGGGGTCGAATGAGCGAACTCGATCTTAGCAGCGCGACTCTATAGTCACTGGGCTGCCACATCGGGTGGTGATACAAGTGGATATATAGAAAATACATTAAATGTACAACGTTTGTTGTCTTCCTAATGCTGTCATTTATAAAACTAAAAACAGAAGAAAGAGTACAGACAGTAACTGGAGAGCGCCGTTCTACGCGAGACGCAGTCAGAGCGCGAGAAAACGCATGACAATGAAGCGATTATTTCTGGACCAAAGCAGACGACAAAGGCAGGTTCCCCGAATGACGTCACTGGAGCTCCGTTCACAGCGTCGCCATCGGTCGTGCACAAGACTAATAGTTTCGGCTCCATACAGCTGATACTTATGTGCCTGTCTGAGGGTAATAAATGTTATAAGACTTGCATAACGGGAACATTTGCGGCGGAGAATACGACCCTTGGCAGAGTCTAATTTCTAGGATGTTTCATGCCACGTCCTGTAACCATATTTAAACGCATCTTAACATTTTCAGGACTTACGCGTCACCGTCGAGTGAAAGGGCACTCCAGCTCACTGCAAGAGGTGTCTGAGATGTTATCTTGGATGTAATAGTGTGCGTAGTATATTAGGCTAATTACAGCCACTCTTTAAGGTTCATGTTTTCATAAAATCTTATCTATAATAAACCAAGTAATTCGTCTCAAATGCTGAGTAAAAAGTCTCCAACAGCATCAGATTCACAGGAATACACTCACCGCATGATTCCGAGCCCAAAACTAAATAAAGTGATAATACCAAACTCCCAACAAAATCAAAAATCCCGATACACGAATAATTATTGTGACACTCTCTAGTGTTATCGCTAGTAGTCCTCGAAAGTTTTGAGATCACTTTAAACCTGCACCACTAAAAGAACGGCCTGTGAGAGAAAAAGCAACTCAAGGGGAACATTTATTGAGTTTTTCCGATAAGCCTTTACTACAAATATCGTGGCTATCATGCCACTAAAATTATCAGGAAAACCACTAGACATAACCAGAGAAGGCACTCTTGACATGCTATTGCAGTTTTGCGTGAAATACGCAAGCTGCCAAGATGAAATTCCAAATGAATTTCTCAGGTGATCTGCCGAGTGGTGCAGGACATTTCTTTGTCACATTTGTCGGAAATCAATCTCATTTGCACATTTACATTACAACAGGGAAAAAGCAAAAATAATTCCAATGTAAAAAAAGCAGGGATGCCCCAAAACTTGCCTTCTAACTTTCGACCAATGTAAGGCACCAGTATGTCATGCAAAATTTTAGAACCCATAATTTTAAGGTGAATAACTGTCTTTCTAGCGAAAGTAAGACATTTTGGCACCTGCAGCAATATAATGTGTTGCACTAAAAACCGAGAACACTATTACATCTCGTCGCGTTTTCTAATACGGCGCGACAAAAAAGGCAGCCAAAGAATGCTACACGTAATAGCCGGGATTGCCGCTTGCCCGAGGGCATCATACTGGCCGCAACACAATGTGTTGGGCAAAAAAATTATTTCTCATCGTGTCTTCCCTAGATACTTTGCATAACAACGATCCTTGTGTAAATTTCTTTTCCACTAGCAATTTCACAATAACATCAACAAAAAGTTAGCGCAGCTTGCACTAAGTTGTGCAAGGCTGGAGAAACAGCGGAGCTGGCTATTACACACCTTCCAGTTTCGCTAGGCTTGACTAAGTTTTGCTAGGTTCGGCTAAGTTCGGCTGGTGGTACGACGAGCTTCCAGCTGAGCGGCTTCTTCTTCGGGAGTCTTGTACTTCTTCAGCCGTCACATGTTACATTTACTGAGTGCGAAGTCTACGACAGTTGAGTCTGTCGCCGGCGCGGCGACATGATCTTTATAATCAGTGTGACGTCATGACCAAGCTTCACAAAGTGTTGTCATGATTAAGCAAAGCAAGAATTGCGGTGCGAAGCAATGACATGGTTGGGCGAAGCGGGGTAAGTGATTGCTAGGCGACCGCATTGACGGAGCGGGTCTGCTGGAACCTGGTGTCGGTGTCGCAAGCTGCGCTATGCAACGGGTAGTGACGTCATTGCTGGCACGGTGGCGGGGGAGCGTCGCCGGAGCTAGGAGAAGCGAGGCGCAGCTGTGGCAGGTGGTTGCTAGGCAACGCGTAGTGATGTCTTCGCTAGGCGAGTTTTTTGCGAACGTTATGTGGGAAACGAAAAGCCTAAACAGCTCCGCTGTTAAAACTACTTCATAAAAAGTTGTAAAAATTATGGAAATACTGAGTAGACTACCCCTAGGAAGATGACAACTTGTATTCTTTCTCGCTGTGCCGTTGTGAGGAGAGGCAATGGTATCTATTTCGTATACAGTCGAAACTCGATGTATCAAAGTTGTGCTTGCAGCGAAACACATCATTAAATCACGAATTTCGTTAATTCGAGGTTTAAATTTTCAGCATTATAAACAACTTGGCGCATAGTATCTTGTTAGTGAGCACTTACATAAACAAATTGCAAGAAGGTGGGGCCATATTAGCGTGGTCATGAGCGCCAGCGTGTGCGGTGCAGATCGCACCGACAGCACTGCATCAGTGTTGCTAACGGCGTCCGAGATTGGGGAGTGTTGCGTCTCGCGGCGCCGTAAATCCTAAACACCATGGTTGACCGCGTTTACCGCTCGCAACGGCGCCCACAAATTAAAAACAAATGTGCAAGATACGGATATCGGTACTGAGCAAAAAAAAAAAGAAAAAGAAAGAAAAGTTACAGTTTAGCCAGAAAGGCAGATCAGTGATGGCGATAGCAAAGAGATAACAACACGAAGTAAGGTTCGTAGTTTTATCGGTGTCACGCGCCCTCAGGCAAACTGACAGATCTTACTCGATGACCGTGAACTCGCTGTCACAACGCGAGCGAGCGCTTCGCACCATGTCTTCTAAACATGAGATTAAGTGACCGCCAACACTAGACGCGCGGGAACCCAATGCGCATCAAGGCACCGAACGACTCGGTTCGGACTTTGCACTTGCCACGGAGAGATGAACCTCTAAGGTACAGCGCGTGGCCCGCGCATGGACGCGCGCGCGGGCTAGGATGAGAAAGCAGATAGGCGCGCGTTCGTTCCCCCTCCCCCAGCACGAGCGAGAAGCAGCACGACCGAGAAGGAGACTGGCTGGCTTCTCTCTCGTACTGCTGGAGCCAATTGGGACAGTGGAAGTGGACAGTCCACTAGATGGACTCTTACAGAATAACCCCCCCCCCCCCCTGGTCTCGTTATCATGGAGGAAGGAAAAAAAAAAAAACTAGGAGGGAGCGTCACGTGACAGTCTTGAAGCCTAGTCATACAAAAATTTAGAGGAATGGGACGATGGGAAGTACGCCCTCACGTGATAGCCAAGCGATAAATTCTACTCGGCTCGCTCTGGTTGCGTCTGCTACGTCTGCTGCGGGGGTTTCGGAATATGCGCACATAGTAGGCGTGGCAAGCGCGCGCCGAGGTTAGTGAAGGAATTCATGTGAAGCAGGCGAGTCTGTGTAACGCACTGAACCTCTACGTGGCTCCCCGCTTAATTAGCAGACAGGGGACAAGGCTGCTGCGAACGAAGGCGCCGGCATTGCGCCCAACAACCCGAGAGGACCACCTCAAGGATGACTGGTTGCGTTTCGGGGCGGTGTCAGGGAAACGAGGAAACCTTTCGCGCTGCAAACGTGTGAAGGCAACCAAGCCGACCTTCCGACGATGATTGGTCGCGTTTGGGTACGTCTTCTGGGAAGCAATGGTGCTTTTCGCCCTCGCAAAAATGTGTAGGCGATTAAGCGAGCGTGCAGGGTCCGAAGCGACTCTTTTCCCACGGGAAAAAAATTCGTCCCGTCTTGTGCCCAAGGATGGACTGGCGAGCCGAGGACTCCGAACATATTTAGGGCCGTGCCGGCCGAGAGTTAAGGCAGACGGTCCCAGTCGACGCTGTCGTTCTGCTCAAAGTCTTCGGCCTCTCAGCAGACCGGCGAGAACGACCGTCAGCACTAGGCGCACCTGCGTGATGAAAGGTTGTGTGCCAGGATGCCCTAATCGAACAGAAAATCGGCGTGATGGTCTGTCTTTCCTTAGGTAAGCACAATGAACATTTATTTATGAAGATGTAACTGCAATATTCGCTAGTGACTATATGCGTGCTCATGTGACTGAACTGACGAAATAGTGAGATGTGTCCTATAAAGAAGTCAATTACGATATAAAACTTAAGAAAACAATACATTTGCCTTCGGTAGAAGATAACACCAGAAAGAGAAATAGAAGTGTTCATTCCGTGTTATATATCAGTGCCAACAATTGAGTCGCACTGCTCTTTATAATATCTGTTCAGTTGAAATGTTGGTGCAGATAGAGTAATGGTCATTGACACTGAAATTGTGCACTAGGTTTCCAAGGCAGCGTGAGCTAAGGGAAGAGTGGGCCCTAGCAGTGTGCCGCTCACCTGCGTGGGCACCACCACAATGGAGCGCTGTTTGCTCGGAGCCCTTCAGTGACGGTGATTTTGCGAGCGGTACCAGAGGCCAGGGTCACTTGATGGCGAATGCAATACCATCGCTCGCGGGCACCACCAAGGTTTGTGTTGTGACACAACATGTCTGCTTGTAGTACTAATTTTCCATGTTTCGGTTTGGTTCGGTAAAATTTTTTTCATTGAATTTTTAGAGGGTGCGCTAGACGGCTGCAGGAGCCCGTAGATCCCGGCAATCTGCTCAGCCCGCTGGATGGGCCTCATGCAAGAAGTTTCGATTTCTTTATTTGTACATTGTTGCAAATAAAATCAATTGAAATTGAAACTGCTTTACACGATGGATTCAAGTCATGCACTTCTGAATCTTCCGCTCAGAAAGTTGATATTTCTAGTTTTCATATTTACTTATTTTATTACTGGGGCTAGAGTTATCTCAAAATATGTGCCTGAGTGGTAAAATACAATACAAGGGATATCGCGATTGATTGCGCAAACTTTTTCCAAACTTCCATTGCATTCCAAATTCCATGCTAGACCATTACAAACTCTCAGTTAAAAAAAGTACTGCCTTAAAGCTTTCTAGATAGATGCAACAAAACATACTATAGAATGCTCTGCATGTCATGTTTTTACTTGGACCTTCACACTGTGTAACACTGGTGCAATACAAGTCAGTCTTTTTTACAACCTTGTCATAATTCTCACAAAGTATTAAAATTACTTTGAGAAGAAATAAATGTTTATCAGCTAGCATGCACTCCTAAAAAGCTCGCAATGTGAAACTATTTATTGTCGAACAATTGCATTTCCTACTATAAAAATATATTGACTGCGTTTTGTATGAATATCTTGTGGCTGAAAACAATTAAAATTACTATAATACTATGACTATTGAAGAAAGCAAGAAAGATTAGTATTCATGTAACGTACTAAGTTTTGCAATGGTCAATAAGTAGAGATTATTCCGCACATAATTATTCTGCTTGTGAGTGCAAAGTTCAACCATGTAATCAATTTTTTTGCATAAAGAAATCTCTCGAGGTTGTACTTCCCATGTTGAGGTTAAATACCATTTCTTTCCAGAAGATATGGTGTTGGTCAACAAATTTTAAGCAGGCAAATGACAGTTGAGATGAAGTTACGGAGTTGTACTTTAAATTACGGTGTGAACATTATTTTATTCATTTATTAGTACCCTCAAGGTCCGGAGGGATTAAAGAGCGGGCATTACAATTTATTATGTATGTGTTACAGCAATATCTACGATATTTTTGTGTGAAGCAATGCACTGCGAAGTTACTACAGCTCCATTGTCCCCGAGATTCAAGTAGTTGTCTGTGTATTTTACAAGCACACTTAGATCGAACATAGTTTTCTACACAAGGGGATGTGGTGTGTAGGGTCTGCCTGCACAGATCATGCAAGGCCTTTTGCGTGGCTCTGCAAAGGTTGTTTAAATTCATTCCACAGCAAATGTTATTGTTGAACCTTAAACATATCTTGTGGGTTAATATTTAACTGCAGACGCTTGCAAAGGACGATGCCACAGCAATGAGACAACCTTCAAGTGAAGCAGCTTCATCCACGGGAACATCACAACATCAAGATGAGCCAGTAAGTTGATGCACAGCTGTATGCAGCCATAATGCATGTTTCCAATTTGATCATGACTTTTTCATGACTGAGGTAGATGTCCCCCACTATTCGTGAAGTGAAGTATGCTTTTCTTTTATTCAGGCAGGTCTCTCTGAAGCGACAATAGACATGGACATCTCTGAGGGCTTGTCAGATCTGCTAGCGGAGGGTGCTGCAACATCTGATAGCTCGTACTTCACTGATTCAGACATTGCTGATGAGCCTTGCGAAATCCAACATGTCCAGGTATGCTTGATTGTGGTAATGATCCCCGGGCTTGCTTAAGACACTTTCTCATGTGAGTGCCTTGGTTCATTAAGGCTCTGCTCCGCTTTGCAAAATCTGGTGTTTCGCTGTAATACATATTTTAGATTTCACCTTTAAAGTAATTATTGCGGTTTCAAAAATTCATATGAGACTTTGTCACACAGTTTTTTGTAAGATGTTTTCGACCAATATTAAAATGTCTAATAGTAATGCTCAGAATGAAGAGAAAGATAGAACTGATCAACCTGTCATCAGCTGCATTACAGCCTTTTTTGACACAGGTGACAAGCATACTGCATGAGTTGTGTGTTCAAATTTTATTGTAAGCACTGGCAAAAGCAAGTGCTAATGAATGAAATGAATGAAAGCCATATATGCAACACCATATTCTCGTTTTAGTTCGATCTAGGATAAGTACAAGATAAGGAAAATAAAACAACCTGAAGCAAAGCAGGGTAATGCAAGATGAAAAACTACTTTTTTTCAGTAACGATTGGCATAAGGCAAACAAACTCCTCGCCTGAATTATATTTAGCCATGTCCTCTCATTACACGCGTAAATAACACCCTTGCTGGGATCCAACATTTACTACAGTAGTAAATTTATAGCATACAAACAGTGCTGGTAAGCTTGATCAACATAATTTTTTGGGACAGTAGATAAAAATACAGTACATAGCAACAGCCACTGATCTCCCTAACAATGTCCGCGTGGTGGTCGTTATTGTGCTTAAATGTTAAATCAAGCCAATGGTCTCTCTATTAGTCCTGGAATTTAGCTTGAACTGTGACTCTGGTATTTCGTTTGCACGGTCAGCAATTTCAAGCTATGTTGCAGTAAACAGTCCCTCATCATTGCACTTGATGTATTTTTCCAGTCTCCCCGTCCAAGGCCTACCAGCAGGCTCAAGGGTGACGCTTCTGCAGCGCTACCTATGCACAACTACGCGACACCTCGAACAGCAAGGCATATTATGGTAAGGATAATACTCGACCACTACAATTTTTACATTCTTGTTTCCTTAGGTAACTTCAAGTGAAGTAGCATATATTTTCACGGCATAATATATAAATGTCACTCAATGAAGCATAATAAATGTCACTCAGTGAACTGCACGTGGACACTAACATTTATGATCAGGGCTATCATGTAATTAAAAGCTAAAACATCTTCATATTTGGCCACAGCGGTATGAGTTTCCTCAGGGTTTGCAATTGGCGACGAATAATCTGCTTTCAATTTCTCGTTTCCATTCAAATGACACAATAAACAAGAAGACCAACAGGTTTTTCCCAATTTTCTATGCTCTTTATTTGTTCGATCACTCATGATGAGCCGTGACACAGGCAGACAAAACTGGTCTTTTGTGTAGGAGTATGAGCTCAGTATATTTTGCCCATTCAAACTAAAAGGCTGCTTTGAAGCATCCCGTGTTGAAATATGCTACATTGGCCTTTTCTGTGTTAGTTGCTCCGTACTTTTACCTTTCCTGCCTGGGCCCAGATGGGCCTGCAGTATTTTGCAAATAAATAAATAAACAAACAAAATTAGGTAGCACTAGCAAGCTCGTGTGGATGGCAGTTTTATGCCCTCAAATTTTTAAGTTCATAAAAGTGTAAACGGAAACCGTCGTGAGCAAGGTAATGACCTAAAATTTAGCAATATATTCAGCATGGCTTGCATAAGAATGTATGCAATTCAGTACTTTGTTCTGGGTATGTGATTTGTGTCACGTTGGTTGCTCATGCACCTTTTTTCTGTGCGTGTGATATTTAGCCGCCTCAGCCAGCAGAAGATACGCCTGAAAAAGCCTTTCTGAGGTATGAAGTAAGGCGTTACTCACAATTTCAAACTGCGACCAAGAAGACGATCAAGACTCTGCAGCAATCCCGTCCCCGACTTTTGCAAAACGTTGCTCATCTCCAAGGTGTCATAGAAGATTTGTCTGACAATCCATTCTAGGAAATGAGGACGTTGCCACGTTGCTGAGTCTTGGTGGGGCAAAAAAGACTTGCTCATGCGTCAACTGACACAGAAGTCTCGTGTAGCAATGTCACCTGCTTACTCGCCAGAGCTGAGGGCGTTTTCACTGACCTTGCATTTTTATTTCCCTAAATCATACCGATATGCACGAGCTATTTCTGACACATGCCTCCCGCATCCAAAGACATTGTGTAAATGGTACCAATTCATTAATGGGGCTGCTGGCTTTTCAAAAGAGGCCCTGACGGCATTGGCTATGAAGGTAAAGCAAAATTCACAAAACGGCCACTCCACATTATGCAATCTGGTTGTGGATGAGATGGCCATTCGGAGATATGTGGAGTGGGATGGAAAAAGGTTGCATGGATATGTGGACATGGACATTGATGTCAATGATTACAGCTTTCCAGTTGCCAAATATGCATTTGTTTTAATACTTGTCGGAATCAATGACAGATGGAAGCTGCCGATTGGCTACTTTCTAGTGGATGATCTTGGTGGTGAGCAGAGGCGCAATTTGGTGCTGCAAGCTGCTCGCTTCGCTCACTAAAAAGGTGCGCACATTCTTAGTTTCACCTGCGTTGGCGCTGCAGCGAATTTGTCAATGCTGCGCAGCCTTGGCTGCAAGAGAGACCTGACTGAGCTTGATGCTTCTTTTCGACATCCTGTGAAAAAAAGCCTGTCTTTGCCATGTTGGATCCCTGTGACATGTTGAAGCTGCTGCGGAACACACTGCGTGGTAAAAGGGCTATTGTTGATGAGCATTGATGAGCTGCGTGAAATTCAGTACACAGAAGGCCTACATTTGGCAAACATTGACAGGCACCTGGTAATTGGAAAAACCAGCCTATGAAAGTCTTATTGGCGGCTCAAACGTTTAGTCAATCGGTAGCAGATGCTCTTGGTGAATGCAGAGCTCGAAAAATTTTCAAATTTTCAATTCATTGCCAACAGAACAGTTTATTAGACATGCCAACATCGAATTCGACATTTTAAATTCAAGTTATCTAATTCAAGAAGGATGGAAAAGGCCACTCTGTCCTTAAAATGTGACTCGTGTCACTGCGTATGCCGAAGAACTGAAGGCCTACTTTTCTCACTTAAGGAGTCGGCAGCTGGTAAACTAATGACAGAGACCAACCGAAAGACAGGCTTCATTGGCTTTGTGGTGAGCTTAGGCAATGCCATCCGTCTGAACAACCACTTCGTTAGAGAAAATGGCCTATTGGCATGTCTTCCAACCTCCAAGCTCAGTCAGGACCACCTTGAGCAATTTATTGTTGCAATAAGATCATTTGGGCGCTGCCATGCCAAACCAACAGCAACGCAGTTTGCAGCAGTATTCAAGCGTCTGATAGTTCACAATGAGGTCAAGGACATTGATGACGGAAATTGCTTGCCATTCGAACACATCGAAATTCTCTTTGTAAGCTCCTCTGAAAAACCATCCTCCATCGATGTCATTAACTTCACTGCCCCTCAGAGAAGCCCTGCAGCGTGTGAACCAGTCACGGAAGCAATTTTACGAGATCATGGCTACTCTGCCGACCCAGGCATGGTGTCTGAGCTTGGAGATGCAATTGTTGCACACATAGCCGGGTTTGTAGTTCGCAGCTTACTGCTTCACCTCCAGTGCGATGACTGTGCTTCTGCACTAAAGGTGTCAACTTCCTCCATCCATGCCTGCATATTCCCTGATTCGTCGAAAAACGCGAGGTGGACTGATCTACGCTTCAAATGATGTTCTGAACATCTGCAGACAACGTGAGAAAGAGCTGCATAGGGCTCTGGTGTGCTCGCCTCTACCATCCCTAAGGCTTGCAGCTAAAGTTGCAGTGGCCACTATGGCAACCTTTGTCGGCAAGGACTTCTTTAAAGTGTTAGATCAGCCCATGCTCGAAAATCACCCGCTTGAATGCCACTCATCCCATCTTGTGAGGGCAATCATAGACAAGTACCTAGATGTGAGACGGCTCTACGTTGCCAAGATGACAACGGAACGTCTCCATCAGAAAATAATTAGGCAAAAGCACACAAAGCTGACAGCAGTTCAAGGGCCAATAAATCTAGAAAATGTTGCAAATTTTTGTATTATCATTGGCTAATTATTTATAACTACTCCAAATTCTTTATGTCAAAGCGCATGGCCTACATGTTAGTTTAAAGGGACACTAAAGGGAAAATGATTTCTTGTTTATTAGTAGATTACGCTTCCACAATACCGAAAACACCACTCTTAGCGCGAGAAGCCGCTTGGTAAGCCAGGTAGAAACGAAAAACACAGAAGGCGAGTCGCGACGCCACCTTAAGGTTCCCGCACCAGCTCACCGTGACGTCATGGATTTTGACAGCGTCTTCTAGGTCTCACTTAATTCTTTAGCGCTTAAGATTGTCTACATTGTGTTCTAAGGGAGCCCATGACTGAATATGGCAAGTTTAGTTAACGTTTACTGAGCCAACGCGGCCCAAATACGAAAATATACTTTAGAAGCTGTGACGTCACACTGAAGTGGTGACGCTGAGGTTTCCGCGCGAAATTAGAAAAATAACTTTGAGATTCATTTTCTCTCCTAATAATTGACCTATTGCAGTGTAATTAACGACAGCCGAGTTTGCGAAGAATACTTTATCAGTGTAAGTTGATTTATTGCTTTGATTTAGTGTCCCTTTAAGGGCTTCACAGGCAAACACCACACAGTGGTTTATCAATCATGTTGTATTGGAGGACTAGGGGTTAAATTGGACCACTTGAGCTTTTTCAATTGGCAGCCGAACAGTAGACTGCCCTTTTTGAATGTCGCCACAACAACGTGTGGCCGCTAAAGTGAGGATAGTGCCTGTAACCTCGTGCCGAGGAGCATGATTCCTTTTTCTCGATTATATTGCTTTTCTTTAATCATCCACTGTTTAGGTCCCAGTGCTCTTGGCGATATCATAGGCAGGGCTCTACTTGGATCACTGAGAGTGCAAAAAGTAATATCATTGAATTAAAAATCATTACATTATCGTGAACATGACAGCATAGTTCCACAAGCGCTGTGCCACCATGGCAGTCAATAGACGTGGTTAACGAAGCTGGTGCCTTGTGTAGAGAAATACAAACCTGGCATTCATGTTGGTCATTTGCTTTGGCTGCACACTGACAAAGCATAGTTAGAGTGCAAGAACCTTTTCAACCTGTCATTGGCAAGTAGCACTGTGGGTAGAATACACCTGCCTCGTCACATCGAGACTTAAAATTCCAAAGCAACACATACGCTCTAAGAGATGCCATAGGGGTGGGCTCTGGCCTAATTGTGACTGCCTGGATGCTCCTCAGCATGTATCCAAACTCAAGTACACACTCGCAGTTGCATTCTGCCCTCACAGGAGTGCAACTGCATCTGGGAATCAGGCCCGCAACTTTGCACTCATGAATCACTATTGCCACTGAGCCACCATGGCTTGTCTTATTAGCGGCTGTGACTCGCAGTACAGGAAAAACTGCTACTCAAGTTTCCTCACGGGTAAATTATGTTCGTGATAGCTCACACAATTCCTTTATCTATCAACTTCAGCAGTCCCACCAGGTTCTGTCTTAAGGCATTTGTTTTTTAGTGACATTGTAAAGTGCATATATTGTTCAAGATCGTTGTATGCAGACATCAAATTTTTTAGGGAAGAAATATGATGCCTTATTGTAAATTGTGCAAGTACATGCTTGTTGTCTTGCTGAATGCTGTAGCTTGAATCACCTGCATGGGAATTCGGCTTAAACAATTGTTCTGTTGAGCACGAAGCTAAACAGTATGGGCAGTGACGATAGGTTAGCTGGCCTACTTTTCACTAGAGCAAACTGTGTGATGACATGGGCCGCTAAGAGAGCTAAGTATACTCTTGAGGATGACAATGTATTTTTGGAAGTTTGATCCTCTATGTCTTTTACCTGACCTTTGTGTAAATTTGCCTCCATCACCTGGTTACCGTTGGTTTTACTACTTCCGAATTAATTTAATGTGCTCACTTTGTTTACTTGCTTTACAGTAGCCTTTTATGAGGTCCGGTTCACTGTAACCATGAACATTTGGTGTGTACCACTCAATGAGTGTTTTAAATACCGTGAAATATTCATTTATTTGAGGTTCACAGCGTAATAGAGCCGTCGCCTCTTAATTTTGCTGTGTGTTGGCTCAGCTTGGACAGTCCTAATTTTTTGTAGGTATGTAATACAGCATAAGCTTTGTTGTACATTTTACTTGCAGCATAATGCATTGTATTTTGATGTTGACATACTTAGTTTGTGGGTCTGACTTGACATCAATTTTTTCAACTTTCACTTTGTGAACTACCACTCTTTTTTTCAATTTCTGCATATGTATTGCCTATCTTTCCGACAAGCACCATCACCGAAGCCTGTCAATATATTTAAGTACATCGCAGATATAAATATTGTACAATTAAAACTGTCTAATGAAGACGTGGCATACCAGGCATTTGTAAGCTAAACTGCAGCTATATTCAAGGATAGCTGATACTATTGAAGAGTTTTATTAAAAGTATCGATACTATGTGTGATATAGTTTACTTTGTATAACATTGTTATACAAATGTTGTGTTGCATACAAGTGTGCTGACTAATACTGATACCATAGAGTAGTGGCACAATAAGTTTTCCTACTTGCTGTTTACAATTTTTCTTTTGTGTATACTCTGCAATGTACTTCATTTATATTATAAATGTGGCTTCCTTCTGCATTTGTGTGAAATCAACTGGCTTCTATAGGTGCAATAAACATTGAATAAAGAATGAAACAATTACTGCTGTCAGAAAAATGTGTTTTCCATAGTACAAGTACACCAGCAACACAATGGATCCACAAGTGCAAATTAATGCTCACATTTCTTTTCGCTGGCCGCTATGTATTCAGTTTTCATTCCGTTTCACTACCAGTTTCGGACTAGCAGTCGAAGAAGGGTCCCCTTGACAGTATTTGACTCTAGGACATAATTCTACTGTGGAGCTATTCTCGCATTCGAAAACAGCTGAATAAATTCTACATAATGCACAAATTCCGTCCACTTGCTTTATTATATAACGATAGCGGATCCGTGAGGCGCATCTCAACAGCGTCGTCGCATCACACAATCTCAGCAAACAGCGCACGTAAGTCTGAATAAACGGCGACGACTTCAGCGTTCAGAATGCAGGCTAATGCTATTATTTCTCTCAAAAGAAAACACGCACAGCAGAGCTAGGTTTCTTGTCGCTTTTTAGCTTAGTAGAATAAGCGAAAATGCGACAAAAAGCGTCCCTCAAAACATCTCGTTTCTTCCTAGGTGCAGGACAGCGAGACAAAAATTAGCATGATAATACGCACCGCAGTTTAAGGTGCAGAACAGCTGATTTGATGAAGCCTAAGGAGTACAGGAGAAACATAGACCGCACTTGGGCGTTCTGGACGGGTTTCGAGGCGAGAGCGCTGGCAACTCCACTAACCGTGGTGGTAAGCGTGAGTGACGCCTTGAAAACTTTTTGTCATCATGAGTCAGGCGCCGAAGTCTCGCGCCACGCTTCAAGGCATCGCATTTGAAGCTAAGAACGACGCGCGCAGTAGCAGAAAACAACCCGTATACGAGCCTCCAAGCCTGTGACGGCAGGCGCCACTAAAGGTTACCACGTACCAAACAATCGCGAATGGTCCGGCAACAATGTGTGCCTATTCCTACCCAAAAAGCACCACGCACAAGGCCCCAGAGAGAGGGAGGGGTGGCTTCAGAGGAGGTTGGCTTGCTGAGGCTAGCGGAATCACGTGACGCTTCCTCCTAGTATTTTGCTTCCTCCATGCTCGTTATAGGGCGAACAGTTCTCATTATTAGCCGGCTCGTGACGGCTGCAGTGTGTGGCGGGCAACCCGGAAGGATAATTTATGACTCCGGGATAACTACGAAGCAACGCGTTCTCGGGGTTCACAACCGCGGGCATCCTATAGCGGTCGACACTTTACGCAGAAACTGCAAATGCATCGTAAATGACTTGAGTATTCTAATACCAGCAGTCACACACTCTCTGTCAATGACCATTGAAACTAAAGGTCATTATAATCGGCGTGCGTAATTGGCTTTTTTGTGCAAGCGCGTGAAAGGGAACGAATGAAGCCTGCGGATTTCAATTATCTTTGATTGCCAGTGGACCTTGAATATGCGCCTTTGATTGCGGTAATAAGATGAAGCTTTAGCCCGCGGGGCCTGTTCCGATTCCGTATTAAAATTCATGTAATACGCAGAAATGCTTTAGTGAGATGACCACTGAACTGATTTCAATTAAATTTATGGCATTTGACAGAAAGATTTAAGGTATATGAACAACAGCAAGCAGAATGTTGAATAATATCCTAAAATATCCTGAATTTATTTACGAAATTTGCCGAATATTGGCAAGTCTGAAACAAAATAGGAGAATGAAGTCTACATATCCGTAGATCTGCCCCAAAAACAAATATCGAAGTACTATAAGCTGCATTCACGGAGATAACGCGTTTGATACTCATTTTAGCCCTGAGGGCATGAACAGTACATTGGGTAATGAGTCAGCAACCAAGGAGATTTAGCAAATGCGACTATCAATGGCAATGAAGGCAACGCCACATGGGAGCCGCGTCTGCTCTGCATACCTTGCTGTGCGAAATATTCCGACAAAGTGTGACACTTCTTGGAACAAAGAAATGAATCAACGTAGCTTCCAGGTACGATGGTCTTATGCTTGCTCAAGCGCGTCTTATTCTTGGCAAGCGTGGACGTTCGGCGTTATCTGTGTGACATACTTCGGAACGGTTAAGCACATAGATGACGGGAACATCAATCAAGATACACACAAGTACCAACTTCAACAAATATTTTATTGGAGACAGGATCGCATATGTATAAGCCTGCATCCCACAGTCACACTCAAGAGGAAGCAATGATGCCATGTGGGTGCTACAGTACATTAAAAAAAAAATAAAAGATAGTTTTTTTGACAAAGAAAGCGACTGCCTGTTTGCGCTGTTTTGTGTTTTCAATAAAACATTTGTTGAAGTTGCTGCTCTTCTGTGTCTTCTTTCACTTCGTCGTAATTCACGCGCTTGGTCGCTGCTAAGTTCTTGGGTTGCTTTTCTGTTGTTCATGTTTCAAACTAACGCAGACAAAATGTGTAAACAACAGCAAATTGCTTACAAGAAGTAAATGAAGCACCAGATATGCAAATGCACAAGAAGATTAATACAAAAACCGGGTATACAACAAGGCATCCGTGGTCAGCACAGCTGACATTTTTGCACGGTTTCTTTTTCATTGAAATAATGCTTAAGTCGAGTAAAAACCAACTTCGCACCAATAAAATAAGTTGAGAGAGTTGGGAGAGCCCTAAATTTCGTTGTAAATGCTGTTGATTTTCTTTGTGTTTTTTTAGCGGTAAATGTTGCTTCAAGCAAGTAAGTTATTCGTAGTAATGTTTACCTGATGATGCTTTGCTGAATATTCCCGGCACAGTAACTACACATAATGAAATCTGTGAAATATTGGGATAGAGTGCTCGATGAGGCGCCTAATATTTGGTGCTTTGAAAGATATTATTTGAATTCTCGTTTTCTTTGAAGATCGTGTTGGCAGAATCCAACAATCCGGTGAAATTACAACAGGCGTCATTGGATAAAGTTGTGTTGTTCGTGTGTTTAACAGCGTTGACCACCTCGTTCTTTGCGTTACAACATAGTTTGTACCATAACAAACATAACTCAACACTACAAGCAGCTCATTTTTTCACTTGTTATCTAAGTGCACCTAAAACTATGTTAGGCGCATCTTTTCTATAATTTGAGAGCTCAAATACAAAATGTGCTTTACTTGTCGGCAAGATCCCGTGCGGTCCACCTAATTCCAATTCAACTACGGCGCGCCTCAGAATCATATTGTGGATTCAGCACGTAAAACCTTAAAGTTTAATTTAGATTTTACTAACGGACACTTGCTACACTGCATTCGATACGTGTTCTGATAGCATGTCGACTGTGATGATTTCAGCCAAAGAGCGTATTACGGTTTCTGCCTGTGTAAACGATAAAAATCCGCAAATTAGTTTGCACTTTGTCGTTTTACACTAACCGATAATTCGATGCTTCTAAAGGAAACTCTGCAAATATCTGCGCAAATAAAGTACACTGTGCACATTGTCCATTGTCTTAACTGAAGATGAGTGTCGATCCAGTGTGCCTTGAGTAGTATGAATATAAAGAT
Organism: Dermacentor silvarum; assembly: GCF_013339745.2. NCBI lineage: Eukaryota > Metazoa > Arthropoda > Arachnida > Ixodida > Ixodidae > Dermacentor > Dermacentor silvarum. The sequence continues at coordinate 104,483,648 of NC_051162.1, read as the reverse complement.
TATTTTGAGCAATGGAATGTATACCTTTTAGCAATTATACCGTTTTTGACTTGAACTGATTTTCAGGAATTATCTATGATACACTGGTGTTTGCTTATCACCGATATCTCTCGTTCTAGCTTCCTTTCTCGAGGCTCACCCGGAGTAATAATCGGATGCTTCGGGGTAGAATGCGTCCTTCGTAATAAACTTAATTTCACGCGCTTGTCCTTTATCGCGTGTCTGAAAACAAGAATCAGAGCCTACGCTGACTTTGGGACCAAAATAAGTAAACCATTTTAATACCATAGTATTTTCACGGGGATGTTGGGAGTATAGACAGAATGTATTTACAATATATACACAAGCAGAGTTAATGTGATCAAGATGGCTAACCAGCAACAACACGCAGCAGCCAGCGTCTCGCGATCTTCTTTTTTCTTCTTTTATCCTTTCGTAACAAGACCCCTGGGTGCTGAAGCGCGGTCTCGGTGCATGTCAGGCGAAGAACTGCGAGCGAAGTATGGCTTCAGCCGCGAAACGTGCACGATGTCAACAAGCGGCGGACTTGAGGACGGATCAATGTGTAAAGGCGATATCTCGTAATTGACGTCGTTAAGTTGACGTAGGGACTTCATAAGGGCCTGTGCAGCGAGACAGAAGCTTCTGGAAGAGGCCGACATGACGACATGGTGACCAAAGGAGCACCTAAGCACCTGGGGCGAACTTAACATCGCGATGGCGCCGATCGTAGCGCTCTTTTTGTATATCCGGCGATGCCAATAGACGAGATCGGGCGACTTGACGCGCCATGTGAGTACGATCGATGACTTCACGAGCGTACTCAGTTGCAACATATGGCACAGAAGGTAGGATGGCATGAAATGGCAATGTGCGGTCGCGACCATACAAAAGATATCCTGTGGTGTCATGTCGGGACGAGTTATACGCGAATGTCACGTACGCCAGCGTGCCGTCCGAGTCGCGATGTTCGTTGGAGACGTACATCAACAGCATCTCTGTGCGGTTGAGACGTTCCGTAAGAGCATTCGTTTGTGGGTGGCAGGCGGTGGACAGCTTATGCTCTGTGGCACTAGAACAGAGGAGGAACTTCGGTCGGTGCAGATGGATCAAAGTGGGCAAGTATGGGAGGGGTGGTCCGAAACCCGATGAAAGCGGCGAACGCGCGAGCCTGCTCCGGGCCACATGAGAATGGCGTTTTCTTCTTTAGAAAATCTGTTAAAGGCCGAGCAACGTCGGCGAAGTTTTTGACGAAGCGGCTAAAGTAAGAACACAGGCCGACGAAGCAGCGCATGTCAGAAGCAGAACGTGACACAGGGAAAATGCGAACGGCGCGAACTTTTTCCGGATCAGGTTGTACACCGGATGCGTTAACGAGATGACCCAACACGGTAATCTGACGGCGCCCGAATTGACATTTCGTGGAGTTCAGTTGAAGGCCGGCTTTTCGGAGGACCGCAAGAATTCCAGCGAGTCGGGTAACGTGGCTGCTGATCGTGGGGAGAAAAAACAATACCGTCGTCAAGATAACAAAGACAGGTGGTCCAGTTGTAGCCTCGCAGAAGAGAGTTCATCATTCGTTGAAATGTCGCAGGAGCATTGCATAGGCCAAAGGGCATTACTTATGAAGGTGTTATGAAGGCAGTCTTCTCGCGCTCCACTTCGTCAACGGAAATCTGCCAGTGGCCGGATCAAAGATCAATGAACGAGTATTTAGCTCCGTGCAAGCAGTCCAAGGCATCATCGATGCGTGGTAGCGGGTAGACTTTTTTGTTTTCGCGTAATCTTGTTTAAGTGACGATAGTCGACGCAAAAACGCCAGGTACCATCTTTTTTTTTTTCACAAGGATTACAGGCGAAGTCCAAGGACTGGCTGATGGTTCGATGACCCGTTTGCGGAGCATTTTGTCCACTTCTGATTGGATGACTCTACATTAAGCATGCGATACACGGTAGGGACGCCGACCAATAGGATTCGTGTCTCTAGTGTTTATACGGTGGTGAACAACAGATGTTTGGCCTAAAGGCCTGTCGCCGAAATCAAACATGTCACTGTACGATTCGAGCAGGAGGCTTGAGCAGAGGTTACGGGAGTATTAGCCATTGTTCTGCCCTGCACTGCCGCCACAATCAGTCCACCATTGTTTTCTATCGGGACCCGTGTCGCAGATAATCGGGTGTCGGCGTCAACGGGGCCCGATAGGAAACAATGGTGGGCTGATTGTGGCGACAGTGCAGGGCAGAACAATGGCTAATATGCCCGTAATTAAGGCAGAGGCCACAAGCAGTGACTCATGAATGGCTGATACCCCTGTAAGCAAGGAAAAACGAGTTTGTGTTTGAGTTTTCGCGTAAGAATATTGTCTGTATATTGTGCGCAAGACGGACTTTACGAATTTTCTGATGAATTTTATTTTGAGGACCTCAATTAGTTCAGCAACGCCTATGAACCACGCGGAGAGCCTGCGTGGTTGTGGTTGGGGAGGATTTATTTCTGATGGAAAATGACGGCGTCAGCCACCGCCGACGCTGACCCCGGATTTTCTGTGACACGGAACCCTTAACGCTGTCGCGTTAATAGATCACGCAGCTCAACTGCGAACTGATTCTAGCTTTTGAGATAAATATTATGATGGGAAGACCAGACAGATGGAGTGCAATCGAGTTAAATTGGCCAAAGGCTCGACTAGTTTATTTACGATCGTAGAAGTATGTAAGTTGCCGCATATGTACCGCAAGAATGTTGAAGTATTGGCGCATGTGAGAGTAATGTGCGATAACCACAAAAGGGTCAAAGGAAAGCTTACCTCAAGGTACTTGCCGCGTGTGCCATGCAAAACTGTGGCTGTATTAGCGTGACGCAAAAACGCACAGTTTGTGCGCCTGTAGCTGAAAGGCATTGCTTTACGCGTTGAAACGTTGAAGTTCGTTCGTCAAGTATTTCAGCAACTACGAACAAAGTGGAGATCATTTCCGAGGGTTAAATGGCTATCAGTATATTTACTGAAATGCTAAAGAATGCAGTGGTCAGCGCAAACGTGCAAGTGTGAATATATATGGTGTCCCAACTATCATGCACCACGATTTAAAAATATCCAAATGACATGTAGCTGGACAGAACCGAGATAAGGTTGCTTGCCGTCGCTTAAAGATACTGAGATTATTTGTTGTATTCCGCCTAACTACATGATTAATCGTCATTATTAATCAATGGTCTACATAAAAGTGTTTTTCCGAGCGTAAAAGGAGCCCGCGAATGCATGTAAAATTGCCGCGCGACAGGCCGCTCGAGACATTTTGCGTGTGTTTGCGAGCTTCTCTCATGGTCGGAAAAACTCTTTTATGTAGCACGTATTGAGCAACAGAAAGCTGTATCGCGAGTTTTTCATGTTGCTCTACAATTTTATCATTGACACTTTTCATCTAAATATAATATTTGAAGAGATATGGCTGCGTCCTCACTCGCGTTGATAGCCAGTAACTATTGAAATGAGCTTTCGCTTGCCCTAAACTCACCTGAAACGTTAGTTATGAGAGCATAGCGCGTCCAACCTCTAAGGTCGGTCTGCGACTCCGGCGCCCATAGGTCTATAGCATAGCAACAACAGGATGGTTGCTAATGAATTGTCTTGGCTTGGGTACGTTTGGCACGAGGCACCAGACGGCGCCCTGTCTTCTAACGTCTTCCTTGAGTTTCGCGTTCTGTACGTTAACCTGTCTTCAAGGGACGCACAACAAGCACAGCAAAGGTGCTTGCGTTTAACGAACGTAAGGCGACAAACGCTATTCTAAAACTGTCTATCGTCTACAGGCAAATATCGGTGCTCTGGCTGCCTCGCAGAAATACGAAACGATGTCAACCAAGGCGAAAATGATTGCCAGGTGGACGCGCGCTGGCGCGCGCCTTGTAGGTTCAAGCCACCATTCCTCGCGAGGCGCCTAAGCGCCTTACGCATGCGTAGACGGTGCAGGACACATCGTACGCGTCGAAGCGCGGCTGGAGCACAGATATCTAATGATTTACGCTCTCTAAGAAATAGCGTTGTCAAACATGGCGGTACCGCCGGCTCCCGCTTCAGCGTGAATTTTCCTGATGGCTATGTTGTCACTGGCGTTGATCGCCAGGAACTATTGAAATGAGCTTTCGCTTTATCTAAACTCAGCTGAAACGCTATTGATGAGTGCATAGCGCGTCCAATTTCTGAGATTGCGGCCGCATGCACCAATAGGATGTGGATTTTCTTGCCTTGGGTACGTCTGGCACGACGCACCAGACGGCGCCCTCTCTTCTAACGTCGTCGTTGCGCTTCCGTTCCCGTACGTTAAACATCAAGGAGTGCAGGAGACATACGTGAATATCTTGGCAAATATCTACAATGATTGCACAGTAACCTTTGTTTTCCAGAAGAAAAGTAGAAAGATACCTATCAAGAAAGGGGTCAGGCAAGGAGACACAATCTCTCCAATGCTATTCACTGCATGCTTGGAAGAAGCTAGTATTCAAGCTCTTAGACTGGGAAGGCTTAGGAGTGAGGATCAACTGCGAATATCTCAGCAACCTTCGGCTTGCAGATGAAATTGTCCTATTCAGCAACAATGGGGACGGATTACAGCAAATCATTGAGGACCTTAACCGAGAAAGTGTAGGAGTGGGGTTGAAGATTAATAAGCAGAAAACAAACAATGTTGAATTGCCTTGCAAGGGAGCAAGAATTCAGGATCGCTAGTCAGCCTCTAGAGTCTGTAAATGAGTACGTTTATCTAGGTCAATTACTCACAGGGGACCTTGATCATGAGGTAGAAATTTACAGAAGAATAAAATTGGGTTGGAGTGCATGCGACAGGCATTGCCAAATCCTGACCGGGAGCTTACCACTGTCGTTGAAAAGAAAAGTGTACAATCATTGCATTCTATCGGTGCTAACATATGGGGCAGAAACTTGGAGGTTAACAAAGAAGCTTGAGAACAAGTTAAGGACCGCACAAATAGCGATGGAACGAAAAATCTTAGGAGTAACGTTAAGAGTCAGGAAGAGAGCGGTGTGGATCAGAGAACAAACGGGGATAGACGATATTCTGGTAGACATTAAGCGGAAGAAATGGAGCTGGGCAGGCCATCTAATGCGTAGGATGGATAACCGGTGGACCATTAGGGCTACAGAATGGATCCCAAGAGAAGCGCAGCCGAGGATGGCAGAAAATCAGGTGGAATGATGAAGTTAGGAATTTGCAGGCGCAAGTTGGAATCAGCTAGCGCAAGACAGGGGTAATCGGAGATCACAGGGAGATTCCTTCGTCCTGCAGTGGACATAAATATAGGCGGATGATGATGATGATGATGATGATGATGATGATGATGATGATGATGATGTTAAACTTATGGGGCTTCTCTGGAGATATACTCCAGTTTCATACATCAGGTGCAGTGCTGTGAAGACTAGAAAGGCTTTTTGCAGTGGCTGCGTTCATCCTTGGATATAGTTCCATGTTTTTTTGGACCGCCACACTGCGCAACTGTTTTTTATATAGGCCGTATTGAATCAAAGAAGTTTATTCCTTAGAAACAAGCACGCTGTGACACACAGCTGCTGATGGGTTGTTTTAGATCATTATGATTTTTGTTCTTGTTCTTTTAAGGTTTTTTTATTTGCAACCCGTGGCGGGAAGGCTCACGTGCATGTTCGCACGAGAGAACGCCGTTGGCGCGCAGCGCAGCATAGAGGGAACGCGCAGCGAATCATTGACGGAACGCGCGGCGCAATACATTTTCGTGACCGAACTTCTTGCGTAGCTTTCACAGCTTTGCATCGGATGTCTGAAAGGGAGTATAGGAACCCGGCGCGCCAGGAACCGCGCGGTAAAGTGTTGAAGGGACGCACACATATATCCAGATGGCGCTCGCATCCTCGGCAAGTCAAATTGGGGCTTCGCCTGCCTGATGCATTTTGGACACGCGCGCGCGTCCGGGGAATAGCAAACAATTAATAAAATAAAAGAAAAAGTGCTGGGACCTTCACATTTTAATATAATACCACTTACATTGCCCTTGGAAAAACGTCTTCCTAGCAATGCATTTCTGTTTAACGTGAAGCCGACTTTAAGGGGATCGGTGTAAGCTTGGTCTTTGTGAGCTGGCTTTCCCACGTTCGATGTTGCAGTCAAGCCCACTGAAAGGAAAATACGATGTGAACGGGGCCCGATAACGCTCTCGCGTTCCACTACTAAAGGCGAAGCTGTAGCGTCCTCCAATTTTTTTGTTGTGCTCAAAACGAATGGAAACATGATTTCGAAGTCAAAAGTCTCGATAACTAGCACTCTCTTATACCGCCGATGTTGTTTACATTACTAGTAGGCCTAGCGCGTCCATCGAGTACGTATGTGGTGAGTGAATAAGCCTAGCCGAGAAACTCTGTCGAAGGAGAGGAACTTGCCGTACCGTATGGCGCTGCGTCGATTTGAAATATGGCCCTCATGATCTCGTGTGGGGGTGTGATGTGGTGAAGGAACTGTGTGGAACTTCGGGTGGTGAACCGCGGAGTGTTTCATGTGTGAATTATGTGGTCGCAGGTGAGTCAAGTTTAACGGGTGAGCTGGGCGCTGTTTCCAGCGGCAAAGACAACTTTCAAAAGCGAAAAAGACACTAGTAGTCGAAGAATGGCAAATACATCATGAGCCTTGCAGTCCGTTTCAGCTGACAGTGGGCTATTCGATTCGGTTCAAGGCAAGGTTCTGATTGGTGTTGCAGAAGTCGCGGGGCGCTTTTTTTGTTGCTGGGGGCTTTTTTCGTCGCGACCATAGATTAGATTTTTCACAAGTACTGCTCCAGGAGAGTACATGTAGCCGAAAAACGGAGGCCTCAGGAGGGCACCTGAGCTAGTAATAACGCTGTGTCTAAAGGTACGTCGGACGGGAAGATTCGGCATAGGCGTTACGTAGTTCTTCTCGCACGGGCGCGGCACGTCGGACCGACGTACACCTAGCAACGAAAAAAGCGCCCCGAGACTTCTACAAGACCAGTAAGAACCTTGCCGCAGTACTCCTTCATAGTACTCCACAGTCCAAATTACTCCGTCACTCACTTCTTTCAAGTGCCGGCGTCTTATGGGTTAGTTGCGGATAAATCGCTCGTGCAGCAGTGAAGAACGCTGACGTACTGAAAAAAATCAAGACACAGCGCTGTCATGTTTGAGTCTGTGTTCTTGTGCTTGGGCACTGCAAAAAGAAATGATCTGTTTGCAATAAGTTCACCGTGTGCAATGCATAGAAGGACCATCATCATACAAGACCTATGCATTCAGCCGCGTACACCAGGATTGCTTCGCTGCCTGCTTCAGAAGCAGCACGTACCAACTCAATGAAACTGTAATTGACTTTTGATATCTTTTTTTCTTGTTTATGGAAACAGCAGATGATGTGATTGCAATGCGGGGAAAGGGAAGAGGTATCATTTGTGCTTTGTGCAGTCGGTATGCTTAAACTGGCCAAATCTCTACAGCTTCCACTAAAATGTTTCTCGCTATGATACTATAATCTGTAGTCAGGAAAAAGATTACCTCAAAACCAAGTTGCATCTTCACAGAATCTGTTTGATTAACAAGTTAACACTTCCACTGCAAGATTATGCCAATACGGGGCATATGCGCTTGAAGTAAATAGGTTCTGTAAAGGTGAACGACTGGGCCTGCAATAACAAAATTTGCAGTAGCACTGTAAAAAATGCCGCCATGTGCATTAGCCGCAACAAAAATGCTGCGTAAACAGCCTACTTCCTCGGAGGCACCCCTATGAAAACCGTTCGGGCCCTTCCCATTCTGGGTGTAATATTCAGCCCTTCTCTCGACTTTTCCGCACATTGTCACTAGGCTTATCGCATTCTGGAGTTTGGGACCTGTCTCTCCTTTCCATGTGGACCTGAGGTTTTCAGAGCGCTCTAAACTTATCTCACACTGCCACGGCTTGAGTACTGCTCATCAGTATAGTCCCCGTACCAAACTTACATCGCTGACAAACTTGAGCTTCTTCAGCGCGGGGCAAGATGCACCATCTACTTCCGTTTTTTCGGTCGTCGCAAGCTGATGACAGCCTACGAGGATCGCCTCAAAGCGCTATAGTGGCACACCAGGCAATACCAACGCAACATTGCACTATAGTCCGTCCATTCTGCAGGGTGCTTGACAGCTCTCTGGTCCGCACTCATCTTTCTTCTTCAGTCCGTCTGAACAAGTGGTCAGACAACCTGAGCTCCATCACGCCTGTACGGCCCAACACCGCAACTCCATGCTTATATCTGTCATACAGAGCTTTCTCTCCACCCACTGGCTATTCAGACTGCCCTACTTGTGACCGGACTGATCGGTGCTCCTGCGTGTTGTGCACCCGTATACTGCCCAGTTCTTTACCTGAATGTGTGTGTGCAGTGCTCTGCGAGTGATCAAGCGTGTGTGTGTGTGTCTGTGCCTGTGAGCGTGTGTTTTCGGTATCCTGCAAATTCCTGCTCTAGATGGCTGGCTATCAGACGCTCTAGCCTACTGGCTCGGCCTCTTTTTTTAGCCTTACAAGCTGTTGAGAGTGCCATGTTACCGCTAAGATTCTTATTGTTATTCCTTGCTAGTACGGAATACTAGTACTAGTAAGAGTACTAGTACGGACGTTTGCATTCTGTGCTTCTAGCCTTTTTACGGCAAAAAGCACTTCCATCGCTGTATTTTATGCGAAAAACGTGCTCACGTGAAATGTATTGCATGGCCCGACGAGGACCTCGAGCTTCTGAAGTCTGGTGAAAAAGCTTTCACGTGTAACCTGTGCCAGAATACCTAACGCCGACATTCCACCGGTCCGACTTAGCGATGCCAACACGCCCGCTCCTTTCCCATCGGCAACCCCTCCCCAGGGCGTCACTTTCGTCGAGACTGGTTTTGAGGGAGTCGGTGACACGGCTGCCCTCCGTGGCCTTCTACTTCAGGCGCTCGAGGGAATATCCTTCCTCAGCGATGAGGTGGCATGGCTGTGGAGTGAGAACGAACATCTGCGCAGGGAAACCGCAGCTGGCATTCACACAGCAAGCCGAGGCTGTAGGTGCGCTACGGGTCGAGGTGCGTTCCCTGCGTGATGATCTTGGCAAGCCGTCTACGCCCATTTCTCCTGCTGTGCAGCCTGTCTACCCGTCCAAGAAAACGTGTGCTGCCACCGTCCAGGCAGCTTCGCCGAGTGCTGCCGCCGTTGACCATCTCTCTAAGGCAGCACGGACAGAACGTCGGCCTACCTGTTTTGGAGTTGGGGAGAGCAAGGGAATATCTGTGGCGAAATGCGCCTCGCGACCGAAAGCCATTTTTGTGTCCAGGCTCTCTCATGAAGCATCGTCTGCCGATCTTACTATGCACCTCTCAAACGTCGGTGCACCGCTCCTTGCCTGCAAGCGCCTCAAGACGAGGCACAATTCGTATGCCTCGTTTCACGTATGCGCTGACGAAGCGTATACGTGAAGCGCCTGAACGATCCGTCTATGTGGCTAATAGAATTCCTGTTCAAGCCGTTCCGTGGGGTACGGGCTACAGGACGGCATTCTTTATGCTTCCGAGATAACCTCCAAAGATCGAAGTGGTGTGTAATTTGGACATGTTCTAGCAAAACGCTCGTGGACTTCACACCAAAGCACATGAATTTTTGTCCATGGTCATTTCGTATTTTTTTCCTATTTTTGTTACTTCGGAGACTTAGCGCTGCAGTGAAATTTCCTCTTGAGATGTTTTTCCACCACATTACAACGTCTTCTGTAGTGACCGGGACTTCAGTGGATTTAAACAAAAAGGTGGTGGCGGGCTGACTGCTGTTGACAGTTCGTGCATGCGCAATGTCATAGAAATTGTGCAGGAGTCGATTTGGCATGAAGTCGTCCTAGCGCGTTGTGAAAAATTGTTAATGGGAGCTTTCTACGTGCCGCCGAATATTTGCTCTCTCTTGTTTCATGGGGTCATCTCTTTTATTGAAAGTGTCTTATCCTCCCATAACAAGCACAGAGTAATCCTTCTTGGTGTTTTTAACACACCTGGAATTGATTGGAACATGCTTGCATATGATTATTACGATCATTACATAGAGAAAAAATGCAGCCTGTTAGACTTTCTGTCCTTCTGTTCCAATCATCAGCACAATTTGATCGCCAATTCCTGTGGCAATGTCTTAGACCTCTGCCTCTCGAATGCTTGGTTATATATGTCTCCCGTTCTGACATTTCCCTTGTGCGTCCCGATAAGTTTCACCCATCACTTTACATATCAACCTCTGTGTCGGCTCCGAGGGAGAGCTTCTCCACTGGCCTTAATGAATCTTCTCACTTACCTTTCAAGCGTATGATTATGCCAGTTTATATCATTTCTTGTCCTCCAACGATTGGTCACTGGCCACAAAAGCAATGTTGGGGACCAAGTAGATCAGTTTACGAAGTTTGTTTTGAGCAGTATGCAGTAATAAACTCAGTGGAGTAATAATTGCTCTAAATATCCACACTGGTTCTCATCTGAACCCTTAAGTGCCCCAAAACATAAAGATTGGCACACCGTAAATCCAGAAGTACTGTGCCTAATGAGTAGAGAGAATAATTTTGCTTCTTCCGGACTCTCTGCAAACGTCTCTATAAGCGGGATCACGACTCACATATTTCACTCTTGGAGAATAGTGCCTCCAACCGGCAAGCGCAATTTTGGAAGTATATCTGAAAGCGCTCTAATAAACGGGGAGAGTGTTTTCGCCTGCTCGATTCTAGAGGAGTAGATGTCCAAGCAGGCCCGTTTTGGTTTGCTGACCATTTCTCATCTTTATTTCATTTCATTTCATTTATTTACTCACAGGGCCGTTCGGCGTTACAGAGAGGAGTGGGTATACAAAAAAGAATACGAGAATACAAGAATACAACTGGGTATACAAGAATACATTTGTAGTAGGCAGATTAATGAAGATGATCATATACAGTAGACTTGAAGTCTTCGGGTACTGCGATGGACACGACAGAGACAGGAAAGTGGTTCCAGTCCGCGCTAGTCTTCGGAACAAACGAATCAAAATAAAGATTAGTCCTGCAGCTTGGCACGCCAACTTTGAACCGGTGGTCCATGCGGGATGAAAGTAAGTGGGAGTGATAAAAAGTGATTTCTGTAAAGATTCATTGGTGAAATATATTTTGTGAAAGAGACTTAAACGAGAAATACGACGGCGTAATTAAAGGTCAGGAAGATCGAATGTTTTCTTCATAAGCGTTGCACTGGCTGAACGAGAATAATTAGAAAGTATAAGACGAACAGAATGATTTTGCATGGATTCGAGGACTTGTATGAGTGATTTGGTGTGGGGATCCCAAAGGGAACAGGCATACTCTAGTTTCGGGCGCACAGGAGTATTATATAGAAGTAGTTTTAGGGACACAGGAGCCATGGAAAAATTACGGTGAAGGAAACCAAGTGTGCGGTTAGCATTATTAGTGATATGTGCAACATCTGTTTTCCATGATAGGTTGGCAGTAATGTATACGCCAAGATACAGTCAGAGACTGAAGTTAAAGAAGAGTTTTTAAGTAGGTGCATGAAGACTGGTTAGTCATCCGCGTTATTCTCATTGCTTTGCACTTACCAATATTTAGTTTCATAGACCAGGTGTGACACCAAGTGGAGATGTTATCCAGATCACATTGAAGAGTGGCTGCGTCGGAAGGTTTAGATATTTGTCTATATAATACGCAGTCATCAGCGTAGAGTCTAATTTGTGAGTCAATGGAATCAGGAAGGTCGTTAATATAAGTTAGGAAAAGCAGAAAATATAAAGCAGAAAATATATAAACCAGAAAATATATAAAGCAAGAAATATAAAAGCAGAAAATATAAAGCTTCAGGTTTCAACGCTGGTGTCAGTCAGCAGTACACAACGAATCCTACATCTAGTGCTGTGCTGTTAGATGAAAAGCTAATCATCGAATGCCTTAAGCGCTTGAAGCCCTATATATCCTGCGGCCCTGATGGAATCCCCTACACAATATTGAAAGCTTGCGGCAGTATATTGTCCCGAGCCCTGACATCTATATTTCATAACTGTTTGAATACTTCTACGTTCCCTCACTTGTGGGAAACTTCTCGTGTTTTTTCTGTATTAAAATCAGTCTGTGAAACCGATGCCTCAATTTATCGCCCAATTTCTCTTCTCTTTGCCACGTCTAAGATTTTTGAGCTTGCTCTGCACAACATTTCGTCTTTTACTGTGAAAAACTAATTGATCACGAACGAGCATGGATTTCTCACCAGCCGCTCCACTATTACAAATCTCGCATTTTTTTTGACACAGATCTCCGCGCCAGCATTGCAACGGGGCAAGTTGACACCATTTCTTGTGACCTCAGCAAAGCTTTTAATGTCTTCAGCCACTCACAGCTTCTGATCAAACTTACGCACTTTGGTGTTGACTATTCAATTGTAAATCTCTTGCGGTGTAGGTTTTGATAGATCATGATATGTTAACGTTAATGGCCAAACGTCTTCTTTTTACATGGCAACTAGCGACGTCCCTCAAGGATCAATATTAGGACCACTTCTGTTTTAAATTTTACAGCAAAGCTGTATATGGCTAGCTTCCAGCGGATCGATGTCTGTAGACCAAAAACCGTGGGCCAATCCCGAAGATTGTCCAATACGGGCCCACCCGCGGTGGACGTGAAGCAGGCTTCAAGCACTCCGCCAACTTGCAAAAATAGGCCTGATATCTTGGGTTCAAATATGTACAACCAGTATCAGACATTAAGCTGATTAGAACGGATACTACACTTTAAGCCGCGTCGGCCATGTCATATATGCCGATATGACATCAATATTTTTACGGCAATTCACACTGTTCATGACTGTCACATCCTGCCGTCTGACCTGCTTTTGTTTTCTATATGTTGCACAGATTATAACCTAACCTTGAATGCTGCTAAGACCAAAGTCATGTCTTTCGCTCGGAAAACAGCAAGCATTTCTTTTTCTTATTCTGTGCATTCTGTGTCACTGTGTAAAGTCCGTGATTCAATGATCTCGGTGTGCTTTTTGATACAACCTTACACTTTTCAGCTCAAACTAAAGTGTTGCAATGCGAGGCATGCGCACTCTTGGCTCTGTGTGCAGACCATCGAGAGAATTCATTTCTCCTACACCGTTCCGCAAGTGCTAAACAACAATCTGTCCTCAACTCGAATACGCGTCGGTTGTCTGGAATGACATTTCTAGATCCAGCAGTGAAATTAGAGATCGGGTCCAGAAGAAGTGTCAAAGTTTATATCATCACTGCTTTGCTAACATGAACACTACACCTTTCTCTAGCAACGTTGGATTATTATCATTGCCCTTACGTTGCTGCCGACGTAATCGCGCTGACCTCCCGCTTTTTTTTCAAACTCCTTCACGGTATCCTCACGTGCCCCGAACTCCTCAGTTATATCATGTTTCGTATTCGGCAAAAGATAACCAGCGAACATAGACATTTCCATGTTCCTGCCTGTCATCACATTCAACCGTCCACAAAATACAGTCTTTATAACGCTTACTTTCATGGTGTTGCTATTTTTCACAATTCGCTGTCATTGTTCTGTTCTGAGCTTGGCGTTGTTGTGTCATAGTTTCACAATTGTTCTACTGCCCTTCTCTTTCTTGTGTATTCATTTTATGCCTTGTTTTATGTACTCTTGTTTTGAAGCTTATTTGTTATTTTTATTGTTTTGTTTTTTACTGGTATTTCCCTGAAGTTTTTTATTTTTTATGCATGCATGCACCAACACTTAGACCTCATGGTTGTTCCTCGGCAGAATAAATAAATAAATAAATAAATAAATAATTGATTATTATTAATATTATTATTATTATTATTATTACTATTATTAGAATGATCACCAGAACCACATAGAATGTGTTGGAGTCAGAATGACTCGTAATTCAAAATATTTCTGGAGCTTCGCGTGCTCTCACTCTTCTAAAAAGAGCAGCGAAGATGCATGTCTTTTTGATGGAAATGGAGATTTACCGAACACTGCTGATGTCCTTGCAGAACATTTCTGTTCTGTATGTGGTGTAAAAGATGTTTGAAGTAACGTTTCTCCTCAGTCTGGCATGGCTGTACGCAATCAGTCATTTAAGATTTTATTTTCAAGTGTATAAAGCGCCTCAAACTTTTCCTTTCTTGTGGTACTGATGGTATTCCTCCCACGCTGCTTAACCCTTCCAACTAGAGCACTGCACGGGCTCGGGCTTACCCGAAAGCCCGGGCCCGGCCCGGCCCGTGGGCCGGGCCGGGCCGGGTAGAGCAGTTTTTTCACGGGCTCGGGCCGGGCTCGGGCACAGGCGTGTGCTTTTTGACCCGGGCCTGGGCCGGCCTCGGGTTTTTTGACGCGGGCCCGGGCCGGGCTCGGGCTTTCTGCGAGTTATTCTCGGGCTTCTCAACTCTGAAAAACATGTATTTTTCGGTCTCGGGCCGGGTTCGGGCTTAAGGTAAAGGAGTGGCGGGCCGGGCCGGGCGGGTAACGTAGACTATTTCCCGGGCCCGGGCCGGGCCCGGGTCTCGCCATAAAAGTTTTGATCGGGCTCGGGCGGGCCGCCCAATGTAAAAACGGGCCCGGGCCGGGCTCGGGCCGCAAAAATTGGCCCGTGCAGTGCTCTACTTCCAACGCTGTGTACTCAGTTGTGTACAGCAAGATACTGCATCAACGGCAAAAGCACTGATAAAAGTAATGATTTTGAAAATATGTCGCATACATCTTGAAACACTTATGATTAGAATTGTGCTGCAATGTTGAATAGCATGTGCAGAATGCTATAGCAAAATGAATAGGGAAGCTAGACAGTTGGGTGTTTTTACGCGCTGACAGTATGTTGTATGTAGCGGGTTCACTTTTTTCATTGCTTTTCACAATGTCATGCACCAGGCATAATTTTAAAGTAGCTGGATAAGCTATCTAAAGAGTTATCCTATCTGCGTAAGGATAGGCGAGTCTTGCAAACTGCGCAATTAGGATGATTTTTCCAAAATGATGCATGTACATGTGGTTTTTTGACTCGTAATAAACACTGTGGCAAGTCAGAGCCTCTGTGTACCACGTCTTTCTGTGTCCTCACCTTTTCGTGCACTATAAACTTCACCTGGATAAATGCTTTTCAAGGTTTTCGAAACACAAAATAATGTACGATGTCCCATTAGTGAGTTTTCAAATGGAGTCTACATTCTGTAAGCTTGACAACACTGACTGAACAATAGGAAATTATTATATATTTTCTGCAGATGTATACTTTCTATGGTTCTGAAGATGCTAGAATTGCGGTGAAAGTAAGTTTTCAATCAACAGTTTGAAGTGGCGTCTGGAAGTTTTAAAGCGTATGGAAGCGTACTTGTCCCTGTTCTCACAAGCATCTTCAATGGTTCCATGAAGTCTAGTGCATTTTCTAGTACTTGGAAGGAAGTATGGATATTGCCCATGCAAAAATCAGGTGCTAGACGCGCAGTTACTAACTACCCGCCTATATCTATCCTCTACGCCGCGTCAAAAGTGTTTGAATCGGTATTGCATTCCCTGCTTTCTGTTACTGGTAAGACCGTTTTAATAAATAAGGAGCATAGCTTTGAATACCGACGACTTCGAGCTATTTAAGATTGTCAACAGTGTTCATGACTGCACTGACGTCAAAAAAGACATTTTTTTACTCTCAAACTGGTGCAGAAACCATTGGGTAATTTAATTGCTTCCAAAAATATGGCATTAGGTTTCACGCGGGGAATACAGCATGTGCAATACAACCTTCGGGACGCTCCAGTGTCCAGGCTCGATGAAATGAAAGATCTTCGTGTGTACTTCGACAAAACGCTAAGCTTCTCTTCCCGCGTTAAATATTCACAACGTTCCCTTCACGCTGTTGCAATTGTGTGTCGCATATTGCATGATTTACACTGACCTGTTCCGTTTCCGAAGTCGTATTCCGCTGTGTGTCTTCCACTACTAGAGTATGCCTCTGTATATGCAGGTGCCATGTCGAAATCTAATTCTGACCTCATTGAACGCGTCTAGAATAAATTTATATCTATCGTCAAGCACACTTTTGCCATTCTGGCGACAACAGTCCAGCCCTCTCAAATATACCTCAAATCACACCTCTAGACTCAAGACTTAGACCTTTGGTTTCTGTATAGGGTGGTTCATGGCACTATACACTTCCCGAAAGCTTCTTGGTCATATTAAATTTTTCGTTCCGGCAACAGTACATCAGACAGCATTCCGCCTTCTCTGCCTAGCCTTGTTGCAATAAAGACCATCCTGTGTATGGCTAGACTCGAAAAAACATGTAATAAGAATTGTGGCCTGTATTGACATACTCCAGACTTCATTTCCTGTGTTTGGTGCATATGTAGATAATCACGTTGTATGATTAATTCACTTTTACGCTTCCTTGTATTCTTATTCCTTATTTCTTTCTCTATCTCGCATTGTTTTGTCCACCACACTTGTGTTCTCTGTACTCCACCCCCATCGCTTGTCGGCGCACAAAGCGGTGAAGGTATGCTTCTTGAGGACGACGGGCTTGGGTGAATGTCTTTGACTAATAGTTCAAAACTAGACGCGTCAGCGAAATCATCGCTCATTTCTTTCTTTCCTTCACTCCTATTTCTTTATGTGATCTTTGTGTTTCCCCTTCGAATTCATCTGGTGTAGACGTCCCTCTCCCATTTCCCTGGTGTAGACGCCCACCAGACATTATTCTGGTTAACCTCCATGCCTTCTGATTTTCTCATGGCGGCCGCATTTCGATGGGGGCGAAATGCGAAAACACCCGTGTACTTAAATTTTGGATGCACGTTAAAGAACCCCAGGTGGTCCAAATTTCCGGAGTCCCCCACTACGGCGTGCCTCATAATCAGATCGTGGTTTTGGCACGTAAAACCCCATAATTTTTTTTTCTGATTTTCTCTTTCTTCCTCCTCATCTTTGTCTCGCATATTGCTTTTTAAGTGCACCTCAACGAAGAATCTGTACCTTTTCCTGGGCGCTATCATAAACATTTGATTGATTATCAATGTTATTGCAGTATAAGATTGTTTTTAGTGTGTACTAGTATATTATTTCAGTGGAGTAGCATTTGTGCAACGTTGTTATAGTGTGAAATTTTTTAAAAGCAAGAATTAAGGAAGTGCAATAAAATGCTATGTGCCTGATCATATCCATTGTGCTGTTAATTTCTTCTGAGGTTCAATAACGGTTGGCAACTGTATCCAGCGTTGTGCAATAAAATAATATGCCACAAGAATTATTGTGTTGCTCACAGAACGTATTAAATATCTTTGCAGGCTAAAAACAATAAGGAAACTGGTATTTTTTATGTTTTGTATGGTGACTTGAATTGTACAAATTTTGAAAATAACCTTTCTATACATTTTGATATTACGCAAACGAGCTGCCCCCATACTTTTGAATAAGTGCTTTAATAGTTCGTTTTGGCAAAGGTAAACGAAAGACACTGTCTTTCGTTTCCGAGACTCTTCGACTCTTCGAAGACCCTTCGACTCTCAAGTTGGTAGTACCTGACTGTATGTCATTTGATTATAGTCGAGAAAGACATACTTGACATGTTGAAACCAGTTACAATAGAGCATTGTTTTTACGCAGGGAACTAAATTCTCACAGTAAATGCTATTTTCATGCAGAGTATGACAGCTGCTCGAATAAACCCGATAAGTTGTGGCAAAAGCTAAATACTGTCTTAAATCATCGCAAATCATCTCCACGTGTGGAAAAGCTATTTCTCGCTGGCAACGAAATATCGGGCAGTGCTCTGGTGAATACGTATAATGATTATTTTCTGAGCCATAGTAATGCTTGTGCACCTGCTGATATTTCGAAATTCATGCCAGATAGGAATCAATTTTCACTTTTCCTACAACCATTATTATTATTATTATTATTATTATTATTATTATTATTATTATTATTATTATTATTATTATTTGATTTGAAAACATATACACAGGAAAGAGAAAGCGAGAAGCAAAGCTGGCAACTGCCACCAGAAGGGGCACAACGCCTGCCTACTCTTCGGAAAAGACGAGATACAACCATTTACGGAGCCTGAGGAACAGGCAGTTTTCCTTTCCCTTAAAGCTAGCTCAAGTTGCGATGTTGAAGGTAATCAAGTTCGTCCAATCAAGTATGTGCTCGATATTCTTTGTCTATCATCATCATCATCATCATCATCATCATCATCATCATCATCATCATCATCATCATCATCATCATCATCATCATCATCATCATCATCATCATCATCATCATCATTATCATCATCATCAGCAGCAGCAGCAGCAGCAGCTTACATTTATGTCCACTGCAGGACGAAGGCCTCTCCCTGTGATATCCAATTACCCCTGTTTGCAGTATCTGATTCCAACTTGCGCATGCAAATTTCCTAACTTCATCATCCCATCCTGTTTTCTGCCGACCTCGACTGCGCTTCCCTTCTCTTGGTATCAATTCTGTAACCCTAAAGGTCCACCGGTTATCCATCCTACGCATTACATGGCCTGCCCAGCTCCATATTTTCCTCTTAATGTCAACTCATTATATCAATTCATTATATCACAGTGTGAAAACACAAATCTTGCACTCGGCTTTCATATTGATTTCACTAAAGCACTTGAGTGCATCCATCATTCCAATTTACTTGAAAAGCTTGAAATCCATGGTATTCGAGGGCACTTCGTAAACCTCATAAAATCCTACCTATATCATCGCTATCAGTACGTTCAAATAAAGAATTGCCACTGAGATTTAAAACACATCAGCAGAGGCATTCCTCAAGGCAGTGTTCTTGTCCTATTTCTTTTTATAGTGTTTAATAAATGGCCTAATAAATGTCGATAGAAATGCGAAATACATAATGTACGCTGACGATGCCAGCATACTTTTTTCTTGATCTGAACCGGTAGCCTTCAGAATAAAGCCAATTCTGCTCTAAAATCTATCCAATAATGGTCAGCGGCAAACATTCTACTGAATATTATAAAGCAAGAAAAAACCGTGATTTTCAGACCAAAATTTAATCGAATAAACAGTAGTTCGATCACCCTTCTTTATTCACGGTAAACAATCGAAATAGTAAGTAGTGTGAAAGTACTTGGAGTTATCTTTACACAAAATATGCTTTGGGATGCGCACGTTGAATTGGTTTTCGGCAAGTTATCCCGTGTCGTTGGTATGATAGTGCGACACAGAGCTATATTTCCTGTCAAGATAGAGCTTCTTGTTTACAATACCCCATTTTTTTCTTCATTATAATAATTTTTATTGGCATAGGGTACAACGACATGTAGAAATCTTGAAAGAATACATATACTGCCAAAAAAGTTTGTTCGGACACTTTTTAATGCACCATATAATTCACGCACTTTCGATTCATTTTTGAAAGCAAGTATAATCCGCGTGTGTAATATTTATATTATAAGTCTTATAATTATAAATCTCTTATAGTCTTATAATCTAATCCATAAAAACACATTTATTCGCGACTCGCTACACAGAACAGTGAAAGGTGGTGACTGCGTGGGCAAATTGTTCTATGCAAGAAATATCATACACACTGCCAAACCTTTTAAATTGATTTTATAAATCATATCTTGAGTTACATCAACTTCTGTACGAACACTACGCGAACATTTAATCAATCCTTGGTCACATGATAAATAATGACTATTATCTTGCCCTTTTTTTCATTTTGAACTTCTGTGACTGTTTCATGTTAAGGTGCATAAACTTTAATCTTTTGTATTCTGCAAACGTGTGCTATGGATGCCTGCTCTGTAAAGGCGGCTGTGGGCTTCAGCCAAGTTGCTTGTTTCTCAAATGACTGTTACGCGCAGTCTCCTCCATCGTCGATGGAAATAAACAAGTTATTATTACTAAAAAAACGTTTTCAGCAATACACTCAATGCCGCTGAATGTGAAGGCCTCCCGATGCGGTGCTGATGCTTCAAAACAACATAGAAAAATAAATGAAGTTCCCCATGGACAAGATTAGACAGAAACAAGAATCGGGAGGAGACAAGCTACGAATTTGGTAAATTTTAGCTGTTGTAAATGTTGTTTTTTGATGAACGCTTCAGGTGTATCAATTCTTTTTGCTGACTTTCTGAGAACCCACTTTCTCATATTTTTTTCATACACCAACAAGCCTAATTAGATTGACTTGCATACTTCTTTATCTGTATCCGGTGACCTTAGTTCACCGGCTAACAAATATTTAATGTTATCGTTCGGCGCAGGACACGCCTGCACGTATCGGAAGTTTTGCGAATGTTATCGGTGGTTCTATCCGTTGTCTGTTGACAACGAACCTTGTATAATCCCATTGCATGCGCGACATGAATAGGTGGCTAGCAAAATCTTGGCTGTCGCAAAGGATTCTGGGGTACGGCGTATTCTGCTAAAACTTGCGGTTCGAGACTCCACGCTACCGTCGCTTCATGCTAATGGTTCATGCACACACGCTTGGTTTTTTACTGTGCAGCTTTGTTGAAAAACCATGATGTAAGCACCGCTGGGCAGTTCCGACAGGTAGGCGTGAGCTGTCGATCTTTCGTACTTATGTTGGCGACCTTACATTCGGATTTTGATGTGGCGGGCATTTCATGCCCTAACGTGTTTGTGTCACGTCAAATAGGTCATATAACGTTTATCAAGCGCAAATAAGCGTTCGTTAACCTAAGAAGTAGTTTTTAATAAGTGACAAGTCAACTTAATAAGCGGCTGCTGTTTGCATGTTGTTGCGCGAGCACGTGCAACAAAATATTTTCCCCGTCGTGTGGTCGGGATCCCCGAAAAACGGCGTGGTCAAGGGATCCCCGAATATCAACGTGAATGAGCAGTCTTTGTTTCGCTTCATTTTTCTATTTTTGTGTAGTAACTTGCGGTGAATGAAAGTTCCTTCACCCGCTGCGCTCGAGCATGATGTTTAGCGATAGCCATCGCAGCACCAGATATAGACCTTTCGCAAGCGAAGGTATTTTCCTCCGCACGACAGCTATCTCTGTAACGAGGTATACTTCTGCTGGCCCGAACCAGGCTGAGTAGTATTTTGGACAGTAGAAAGATAATACAGAGCGCACTGCAATAGAAGGTGTGTTGACATCCGTAGAATAATCGCGAAATCTTGTGAACTTTTTTTGCGCTTTCTAATGGCTGACAACGTTAGCAAACGCTGCTTAGTTGTTTTTCACCTTTCTGCGTGTCCTGTGTGCCTCAGGAACAGTCCTGTCTTAGTAAATGCGAATGCATTTCTTGGCGAACATTGGCTACTTTGACAGTATCTATCTATCTATCTATCTATCTATCTATCTATCTATCTATCTATCTATCTATCTATCTATCTATCTATCTATCTATCTATCTATCTATCTATCTATCTATCTATCTATCTATCTATCTATCTATCTATCTATCTATCTATCTATCTATCTATCTATCTATCTATCTATCTATCTATCTAGCCGCCTGCGTCTTTGTGCTCTCACGGTCGTTTCGTTGACTTGGTATGTACCAAAATTTGCATACTATGACAAGAGTATATGACGAACATAAATGATATGTCATGACATGATTGTCATGACAAGCGTGTCATGTAGGTCATGAAACAGCCGCCTACGTCTTGGTGCTCTCATGTCGTTTCGTTAACTTGGTGGGTACGAAAATTGGCATAGTAGGACAGGCGTGTATGACGAACATAAGTGATAGGTCATGAAATAAATGTCATGACATGCGTGTCACGAGGTCATGACAATGACCCAAGCGAAAAAGATGAACACTCAAAAACCACTGAAATGGGTTCGGACGTGAGTACTAAGTGAAGGAAACACTAAATGATGCTGGTAGAAGTCACAGTCGTGACCATGACTCCGCAAAAATGACAATGACTCAGCGAAAAAAGAATAATACCTAAAAACTACTGAAATGGGTTCGGACGTGGGTGCTAAGTGAAGGAAACACTAAAGGATGATGGTAGAAATCATAGTCATGACCATGACTCAGCGAAAATGAGAACGACTCAGCGAAAAAAGATTATCACTCAAAAAAGAATGGAATGGGTTTGGATGTGGTACTTTGGCAGCAGCGTCGGAGCGCATCGCACGCAACCTGCTGAATCCTTGTTTTTTCTACTGTCACAGGCTATACCCCTGTCCTGGAATTGGAAGCTGTGAACTGCAAGCTTCCAAGGTGCCGAAAACTTCGTTGCCCTGTAATTTTCCTCGATCTGGTGGTCTGAACATTTGAATCTGCGCCGCGTCGCTGCCGACCACATCGCAGCAAAGATTCTGCGCAAGCGCTGCTGTTGTCACGTGCAAGCCACGGCCACAGCTGGGACGGTGCCCTTCACTTCGGCAACAGCGGCGGAGCGCATCGCACGCAGCCCGCTGAATCCTTGTTTTTCTACTGTCACAGGTTGGTGACTATTCTTCGGTGTTATTCCTACTATTTATAGACGCTCCGCTCTTTGCTGTTTGCTGCCATTGTGAAGGGTTACTGGCGATATAAACGCGACATCCACGGTTGAAAGTGTTCTAGGTCGAGGCAATAATCCTATCGTCTTTTGTTTTCTTGTTATCATGAAGTGGTGTAACTTATGTCGATGTGTGCTGAGTGATGATGATCTTACAGTGACCTGTACAAAGTGTGAATTTTTATTTCACGTAGGAACATGCTCTGACGTCACTGAGCAACAGTTTAAGGCAAAAAAAGTTTGCAAAGAAGCAGTGGAAGTGTGAAAAGTGTAGGGCAGGAAACGGCAGGAGCGCAAATACAAGAACATCTGATAGAGAAGTGGTCACTAGGCTTGTAGTTATGGACCGCAAGCTAAACATGCTGCTCGAATTGCCCACTAAGGTAAACGGCATTGAAGAATCCATTGAGCTGCTCTCAGATCACTTTGATGTCATACAGCAGCACCAGGACCGCCAAGAAATAAAATTCAAATATCTTAGGCGAAAAGTGGAGAATATCGAGAAATCCGGCGCCACAAAAGAGCTAGAACAGCTTCACACTGATTTCAAGGCTCTTGAGTGGTTTAGTAGAAGCCTCAACATCGAAATCTATGGTATTGCTGAAACAAAGGGGGAAGATCTTCTTGAGAAAGTGAATCACTTGACGAGAGAGCTAGAGCTAAAAGTGTTAACTGGAGAAGACGTAGTAGCACTCCACAGACTGCCATCAAAGCCTGGAAATTTAAGGCACCAGGGATTATCACGCGCTGTGCTCGTCATGAACGTAATAATGCTTTAATGGCTAAAAGAAAGGCTCTAAACGGCCCAAACGACAAGCGGTACATCTGTGAAAATCTGACGTCTAGGTCTAGGAAAGTGCTTACATTCGCCAAAGAATGGTCGAAGGGATCAGGCTACCAGTTCGTATGGCACACAGGCGGCAAGATTCTCGTGCGTAGGGCACCAGGTGAAACCGCTGCAGTGACTAAATGTGAAGATGACTTGAAGGCTCTACATTTGTAGACGTGCTGTTCGTTTGGTTGCTTTCTGAAACTCCTTTTCCTCACAGACAGCTTGCAACATATACCAAAATAAAAATGATTAACTCCTCGAGGCCTCGATGAAAAACAACTAAGCTGTGTACATATGAATGCCCAGTCGCTGAATAATAAAATTCCGGAACTGGAAGCATACTTTGCTGACATAAACAGATACTGTGACGTTGTTATGTTTAGTGAAACATGGTAAAATGAACATTCTGAGGTATTTAAATTGCCTAACAAAAACACATTTTACTTTGACAGGACATCAAGACGTGGCGGAGGTGTCTCGTTATATATTGATAGATGACTCTATGAAAACTGATTTGTTAACTGATTTCTGTTGTATTACCAATGACTACGAAATGCTTTGCGTTGAAAGCAAGTGTTTGCTTCTTGCCACGTGTTATCGTCCCCCTGATGGAGACTATTGCACGCTTTTCACTTTTCTTGCGAATTTTTTTATTTCTGTAAGTGAGAATAGGCAGATAGTTATTATTGGCGGTGGTTTTAATATTGACATGAAAGGTGCTACTCGCAAAACAACATACTTTGAAAGACTACTTACACCTTATGGGTACATGGACGTTATAAAATCAGAAAGAAGATTAACCTCCACATTAGCAACACTGCTCGACCTCTTTATCACAAACTATGACCCGACCAATGTCTCAAGTGCCGTTCTAAGCTCCTGCATAGGTGACCATATGCGAATATGTATGTCTGTTAAAGCTCCCGAAAACACACAGAAAATGAAGAAAACGTGTATAACCTTGTAAAGCATCAGGGAAAACTTTCTGGAACCATTTCAGATCGAGATACGAGGGACTTGCTGGGATAAAGTTTTTCTAGAAAACACGGCAGAAAAGGCTTACGATATCTTCATTAGTAACTTTGTGGCAGTATACAGGAAATACTATGTCTCTTAAGAGCGAAAATTCAGTACAAAGACTTGAAAGCCTTGAGTAACCAAAGAGCTTTTTGGAAAATTAGAAAACGAGATAGGTTGCATGCGAAGCTTTTAAAAACTCGGGAGTCTTTACATCCTAAATTGTTTAAGACCTTCAGAAATGACTGGAACAAAACGATTAGGAATGGCAAGAGACGCGTATTATATTCGGGAGTATGAATCTTCCACAGGACAAACTGATGAATTGTGGAACATGATCAACTCTCTTAAGGAACCGAAACAGAAGGGAGAGTGACCACAAGAAATTTCATTAAACGGACGCCTAGTGAAAGACCAGGAACTTGCGGATGTATTTAATCAATACTTTGTATCCAAGAATTTTGACCCGAATTCTCGTGCCGCTAATGATATCACAACACCTAGAAACAACAATTCCCTTTTTATCGCACCAAGTCACTCTGCTGAGGTTTGTTCCATTTATATGAACCTTAAAAATTCTCGCAGCTCTGACATACACGACCTGCAGATACGGCCATGAAATCATGTCATTTATGAAATCCCTCCTATTTTGGTGTACATTTGCAACTTGTGTATTTTTTGTGGTACTTTTCCTAACAGAATGAAAACTGCCAGAGTTACCCCCATTTTTTTATAAAAAGGGTGTCAAACAGAATGTAAAAAACTATCGCCAATTTTCTCAAAGGGCTTGGAGAAAATTATCCAAGATTGATTGTCATCATTTTGTAGATGATACCACTTCTTAGATCAGAAAGAGTACATATTAAGAAACTTCGAAAACAGGTTGTTAACAATCGGTGTATTTGTTGATTACACGCTGGCTCTTGACCGCATCAATCACAATATTCTCCTCAGTTAGCTATAATGGTGTGGGGTAAGGGGCACACCACTCGCATTATTATCGTCCTATCAATTGACAGGCATCAATTTGTCTCGATAAATGAGTTCAAATCGGAACCCAAACAAGTAATTTTAGGTATAACACAACGAAGTAATATCGGGCCGCTACTTTTCAACATTTATGCTAATGATCTAATATATTTTTACCAACAAGCAAAATCTGCAATGTATGCCGATGGCGCAAGTATTTTCTTATCATCCCATAACCACACAGAATTACCGAGAATGGGAAATGAGCTTCCTGATAGGCTTTCTATTTGGTCAAACAAGAATTGTCTACAGGTTAATTGCAATAAGACCAAAGCAGTAAATTTTCGAACTCCAGGTAAAGAAACCCCACAGCATCGCAATATAATATTTGAGTCTATGAATATTGAGGCTGTGAACACAATTAAAATTCTTGGTGTAACCTACTCCAACAACTCACCATGGGACGACACAAAGACTCAGTCCTCAAGAAGCTCAGCAGCACAGTTGGTGTGCTAAGTCGCAATAGACACACTTTCCCCACTTCTGTTGAAATACTGCTATGTAATGCTGTATTTGCCTCGCATATCAATGAAGGTCATTTAGTATGGGGTACAACAACGCAAACAAATCTTAACAATATACTTGTCATGCAGAAAAGGGCACTGCGTATTATTGTCAATGTATCTAACACTGAACACACCGCACCTCTGTTCGATAGGTAGCACATAAGAAACATTCATGACTTGTACATGTATAGACTCCTACGGGAGTATTACTTAAGTTTAAAGAAACATAATGTTACGCTAATTGAAATCGGCAACCTGCTTCTCAATGTACCTGCCTATACACCGCCCGCTGCCCTGAAATATGGAATGTTGTAAGATATAGGACAAATTATAGGAAACAGATGCTTGAAAACAATTTACCGAGGTTATAAATTCTTTAAAAGAAATAGACATTGATAATGAAAAAATTAACCCTTCGGAATTTAAGACTTTTCCACGCTCTTATACATATGTGTTACTATATAAAATGTTGTAACATATTCCTCCCTCAATAATTTTTCCATAAATCTTCGATATCGCTTACCTATTTAAACTCATTTCGAATCCTTACATTGCCTTGTTTACGGGCTTCTTTTGACCATTTTTTGTTGTTTGTAAGCACTGATCTGCCAAAAGTATAGGATGGAGGACCGGTGAAGCCTCAAAAAGGCTTTTTTACCTGTCATCCTCAACATTGAATTTGCCTTGTAATGTTAGAATAAATACTTTGATTTGATAAGTGAAGGAAAAGACTAAAGGTTGAAGTCATAGTCATGAGCATGACTAAGGTTTTCGCCTTAAGGTCTCTTAGGTGTAGCTAAAAGCATTCCTGAGGACTCCTGCTGACATGAATGTCATGACATGCGTGTTATGTAGGTCATGAAAGAGCCGCCTACTACTTGCTGCTCTCATGGTCGTTTCGTTAACTTGGTAGGCTCCCTGCACACTGCTTCGCATAACATCGATTTCTACAGGGCGTGGCATCTGCCTGCTTTTTTGTACTGTTTTCTTTTAGTTCAATATACCTTACTAACTGACCCAAAATTCTACACAACTAAATGTTATATAAAAGAAATTTTCCGACCTAAAGTATAGTGGCCTCACCCCCAGTATAAAGACGGCACGTAATCAATATGCTGAGGATCCTTGCTTTGTGCACCTGTGCGTCTTTAAGTGATCGTTAAAAAGGGGTTATTCGCACTTGAACACCAAAGGACTTGCCTGTGACGAAATGAACTTCACATATTCTGGCTCCTACGTTCGGTACCCACATCTTGCCGTTTACGGTCGGTCGCTTGATAGCAATTGACCAAATAACTTTGCGCATTTCATTCCATGGAAAACGAAGCATTTTATTGCGGTAGCCATTATATGGACACTCCAGTCGTATTTATGCCGTCGTCGTCGCCGTCAGGTTCCGCATGAAGTCCAAGTGCGACAACCGTCGCCACGCGCCCTACGCTGTATGTGCGATTGAAAGCGTGCGAGAAGAGCCGGCGATCGTGGCTTGACTTCGCCCGCGTGATAGGGAGGAACACGGGCAGGAAGTTCTGCGTCTTCCGTCACGCATAAGGAACCGGAGGGAGGGGGGCGGCATTATAATCCGGCTGCGACTGCGTATGTGGCGGCTGCGCGCGGTCGCGCGGCTGTATCTTGAAAGCGATATGCGTTGGGGGATGAGTCTAGGTGCGTCGACGGCAAGTAGCTTTGTGCGTGCTGTGTGTTCTCGGCGCTCTGTTTGCGTTGAAGCGACAGACAACAGCAAGAAGGTCACTTCGCTCGTGGCTGCAACCGCGTTTCCTCACGCCAGCGTCTTGATAGCGAGTTGTCCGCGGTCACCGAGTGTGATGGGTTCATGGTTGTGCGCGCTGACACCATGCTTGTTGTATTGAGTTATCAAGCGAATGTTTACAAGTTTATACGGCCGATAAAAGTATTATTCTTACTTCGTATGGGTCTCTGCTAATTTGCTATCGCAATCGTTGCTTCCGCTTTCGTGCGAAACTGCCATTTTTTTCCTTTCACGGAAGAGTTCAAGCACTCTAATGCCGAGCAGCCAACCATAATAACGTTGTAGAAGCGGATTTTCTTCGCGAATAGCGGGAAATTGCGCAGCAGAAACTGCAGGCAAGGTTGAACGAAGTAACCGAAGAGTAACCCTCGAACCGGAAGTCGGGTGCAGACCACACCGTCGTTTTGCGATCCACCAGCGGTTTAGTAGATTCTGAAAGGCGCGCGCGCATCCGCGAATAAGCTGTAACTTTCGATGACTGATGTATAAAAGCCGACGTGCTTGATCGCAGATCAGATTTTCGACGATCGCCGACTTTGCTCGACGCTATCGTCGTGATTGAGTGTGACTTGTTTTGCTGGGCACAAGTTCGCCCAATAAAGTGTTAAGTTTGTAACTCCCAGTTTGACTCTGCATCATTCTTCACCGTCACGTCTACGTGACAATATTCCTAATAGAGATTTTTCAATGATACTTTGCACAACCAATTCTTACATATTTGGTTGTGCAATGAACTACCAAAAATGAAGTCGTAAGAGAGGTTTAGATATGATATGGCATGGTCGTGCAGGTGTTAGCAAAGCGATCTTGAAGACGTACGACGACGTGTACGCAAGCGCCGATGTCGATATTTTTTGCGGTACTGTTACTTCAAAGGTAAAAAGAAACTGTAGCGACAGGCTTTCATTCATTAATCAAACGTGTTATTTATATCTAAAAGAGCATGCAGATCACTAACTTATTGTTTCAAGCTTAGTTTAGAGCGGGCTGTTTTAGGCCGGACTAGGATGGTTGAAGACTAAATGGTCAACCAACAGTGCGCCGCAGCCGAAGAGCGAGCATCGCGCGCGTCAGAGCTTGTGTCCAGTGGCTGCGTGCTCTTTTTCTCCAGCCGACGCGAATCGACGCGCGCCGAAGCGTGTCGACGCATGCCCGTGGTTGGTCCTTAAGGGGGCCCTCAACCACCTTTCGGGCTTGGTGAAATAACACAGCCCGCAGGTAGCATACGCTGCTGTGAACATCTCAGCCAAATTTTGCTGTCGTACGCGGTGCGTGGAGCTCGCAAGCGGAGCGTGAAGTAACCTTTCTCTCAAACGCTCTCTTTTCAACAGAAGCCACGTTTAAGCCGCGTGGTGTGGTCTACGCTGGTAGTAATCCTTTGAAGTGCATAAATATTGAATCGGTTATATTGAATGTGCATACCAAGTAGACGGATTTTGTCTACGACGGGCATTTGTTTCCCTTTAATATTGATCTGAATGTTGGGCGTATCGCGTTTAGTAGCTGAGACTACTAACAGTTCAGATTGCGCGGACGAGCGCTCGAGGTTCATGAACCCAGCGCTCGTAGCCACTGCATCTTCCACCTCTTGCAGGTACCTTACATGTGGCCATTCGACCCACCCTTCACCCATAGAGTAATGCTGTCGGCATATAGAGAATATCGCATATCCGGAATTTGTGGCAGGGTCCTAGCGACAGAAGTCATAGATAAGTTAAATAGGAACGGTGACAGCACAGAGCCCCGAGGTCTGCCAAAGCTACGTAGGTTGAATGGGGGGGGGGGGGGGAGGGGGGAGTTTTAGCATTGATACTAATGATAGCTGAGCGATTTGTAAGAAACTTTCGGATGTAGTCATGTATTTTCCTACTACAGCCAATAGTGTTCAATTCACGTAAGATAGAGCCATGATCTATGTTGTTGAAGGCGCTGTGCAGATCAAGTCTCAAGATGGCTTGGGTATCTCGACTCCCGGTACGAGTAAGCAGGTCATGCTTGAGCCTGAGCTTGGCACGCTGGCATGAGATTGACTTGCGAAAGCAAATTATCTCTGGCGAGAATTCGACCCATGAGCCTTAGATGGCTCATGGGTCGAAAAATCGAATGTCTGGCGTTATGGCACAAAAATTAATAGATATGGAACCCTGGACCTTTTGTGGGAGCCGAACGCACGACCTATGGTGTTAATTAGGGCGAATTTAATTGGCCATCAATTTCTTTACAAGAAAGCGTGAAGCCGAGGCGAAGAAGAAGCGTCAGCACTACCTCTGGTATTAATAAGGCAAAAAATCTCATTTAATTAAGATATAGTCAATTAAGGCACTCGAACCAATGAACTTTGGTGGGAGTCTAACCCACTTGGAGATATAGGCGAACCGATCATATCTCGAAGTTGTATTCCAATTGAAATGGTGAAGTCGGAGTCGAAATGGAGTCGAACCCCCGACCTCTGGGGTTAATTGGGGCGATTAAGGCACAGTTACTTATGGCAGAGTTAATTGAGGCACTCGAATCCACGATCTTTAGTGGCGAAAAACAAGTAATAGGAAGTAACAACGCATTCGAATGAAAAGGTTAAGTAATGTGAAGAATGACTCGCGAGCGCGCAGGCTTTCGCCTTCATCCTCTTTCGCGTATGTTAAAATGGCAGTGATTGCCAACTTTTTGACGTGGCATTGTTTGTATATACAATGACTGTCCCAGCAACATTAATAATCAATGAAATATATTCATTGAGAATAAATTCTCAAGGGGAAAGATACATGTCACATACGAACCAGTGAAATTCGAGTCCACACATCGCAAGAAATCGTTGCTTAGATATCCCCATAACCTGTCGGGTGCCTTGGGACGCAATTCTTTTAGCCCTCTTCGTTTTCTCGGCTGCCATATAATTCATTTTCCCGCTATGCGATATGCGGTAAGCGCATTACGGATGTAATTGTCTTTTTGTTACGATCTTCATGCAGCTTATTGTCATAAAATGTAAAGAAAATGTAAGTATCGCCATTATTATGACACGGAATCGTGATGCATGGCGAGGGTTAGACTAGTGCCACCAACAACATCTTGGTTGTTTCCGTAACATGCATGCTGTATTGCGGTATTGTTATCATTCCTATGAGGAAATGGCAATGGCAATGCCGGCCTTTGTGACTGTTTGCTCAAACGCAATTTTCAACATTGTTAAGTGCCCGGCATTCCCCTTACATGGTTAATTCTGATAGCATCTCTTTTCTCGACCGAGGCTTCCTGACTCGATTTAATGGTCACGCGTTTCCTTGTTCGCTTCCGCGTGCCGACCTCTATAATTCTTGGCTCCTTTCACTACGCCGCAGCTGCAAGTCTTGCAAACACACGACTACAAAACGGACTCGTGATGATGCGTCTGCTGCCATTTCAAAGGTAAATAGAAAATTCTGTGTTCTCTAAGAGATTAATTTGACGAATGTATTGTTATAGCTTAAAGTGGGGCTAGCCTACCGATTATTGTAAACTAGTTGTTGGAACGAGTGTTTGTTACTTCGAGCTCATTTTATCCTAAACATTTTGATCATGTACTGTTGGTTACTCTGTGGGCATTAGTTCGCCAAACTGCTGCGTTTGGCGAATTAATGTAGCGACTTCAATGAGTAGCCTTCGACGGAAGCATTGCCTTTCTTGTTCAGATATTAGGGTCGCGGTTTCTTTTGCCCCCCATGGTTGTCGCTATTCGATAAGTGCATAATGGAAAACCGCTCGTGCGATTTGGGTGTACGTGACAGAACCCTAGTTGATCAAAATAAGATTAGATCAATCGTTAGATCAGATGATCAAACCACGACGGCGTTCGCCATAGCGCCAGTGTTGCAGTGGAATGCGAAACCACATGACTAACATCAGGCATTGCCTTATCATAATTATCCTTTTTGCCCTCTTGGACGCAGAAGACAAAGGCTGGCTTAACGAAATTCACGTACGGAAATTTGGACCTCACAATGGAAGACGAGAAGCTGCCCCCGTATGTTAAATATCGTGCCAGTGATGCTTCGGTCACGCTTGCCGATGGAGAGTCAACGTCGTTAAAGGCACCACCGAAAAGAGGATGGAAGTCTAGGTGCACAGCGATGGGATTGTTGAAAGTTGCTGTTGCAGTTCTCCTGATCACAACAGTTGTTTTCCTGTCGTTATTCTTTCTTCAACGAGGACAGGTAAGCAAGTATTAATTTTTTCATCATTCTAGACTCTCTTCTATATTTTACCACAGCTGGGTATTAGTATCTGAGACACTATTAGCT
Organism: Dermacentor silvarum; assembly: GCF_013339745.2. NCBI lineage: Eukaryota > Metazoa > Arthropoda > Arachnida > Ixodida > Ixodidae > Dermacentor > Dermacentor silvarum. Next base: position 104,451,678 of record NC_051162.1, on the reverse strand, counting down.
ATGCAATTGAACGATGTCTGCATAAAAAAATGTTTCCCAGGATTTCTTTTGAAAGCAGCAAACGTGTTCCTATATAGACTCTAAATGCAGCCAACTGCTTATAGATGATTGCATATAGTGAAAACTACCAGAAACTTCAAATTACAATCTAAGCTTTTTAAATTAAATTGTCAAAATATTTTGAGCAAATTTTTTGTATGCATCTGACGTTTTACAGCAAAACTGTTAAGGTCTCAGTCTCTGATGGTCGTGTCCGCGTGTAGAAAAAAACTCTAATTGGTTCGAGCATTTTTGTTTCGCACTTTTAATATTTCAGTCTGAGAAGATTTAACATAAAAGGTATGCGCTGCCGGTGTCTTGTTTTATGACATTTGTTTATGGGCTGTCATTCTCAAAATTCTGAGGAGCTGTATAAACATGGACGTGTAGCACCACCAGCACGCGCAGAACTGTTGTCGACGGCGGCGGCGTTTTGCCCGCAGTCCGCAGCCGAATGCGCGCGGCGTATGTGGCATGTTTATGAAGAACGGGCCAACCTTTGCCGTACACCCTATGGCGGTGTACCGTAGCGACCATACAACCATGGTTCCTGTGGTTACTAAATAAATGAAAACCACCGGATTTTACATATTTCTCATTCTTTAATAGTTCAAATAACCAATTACACCATCACATCTTAACAGTCATAATTGAAATACATAATTCCCACCATAGCAGAGTTTCGCTGGTCTTCCATCTCCACCCCAGTGGAAGGGCTGACAGTTTTTTTATCTTTCCTTTTGCTCGTTGTTATTTAAAGTTAGTTCCTTTAGCGTACCTGTACACGCAGTTTACTTTGGACTGAGATCTAGCCTTAGGGCTACCACTCGGTTCAAATATTGGGTACGCATTTTTTAAGTTCAGATAATAAAGCTGATTGATTGATTTATTAAAAAGGATTTCAGCAATTGAAGGTAATGCGACGTTATCACTTGTGGAAATGTCTCACAGAGGGTCTTGCCATTCTGGTGGAACAGCGCACTCCTGTGCACAAGAAGTGCATACAGAGCATGAGGATAACACAGTTTAGAAGCAGACGGCAGCTCTCACTCATTGTTCGAGTAGACTTAGTCGAATCTTTATGACATGCCATGGCAAAACGATGGACCCGATGATGAACCCGCAGTTGCTTTCGGCCGACAAAGGCGCCCGACAACTTGCTCGTAGCGAATATGAGCCTAAGCTCCTGCATGGTGACCATATGTTAATATGTATGTATTGAAACTCCCGAAAACACACAGAAAATGAAGAAAACGTGTATAACCTGTAAATGCATCGGGGAAAACTTTCTGGAACCATTTCAGACTCGAGATACGAGGACTTGCTGGGATAAAGTTTTCTAGAAAAACGGCAGAAAAGGCTTACGATATCTCATTAGTAACTTTGTGGCAGTATACAGGATATACTATGTCTCTTAAGAGCGAAAATTCAGTACAAAGACTTGAGAGCCTTGAGTAACCAAAGAGCTTTTTGGAAAATTAGAAAACGCGATAGGTTGCATGCGAAGCTTTAAAAACTCGGGAGTCTTTACATCCTAAATTGTTTAAGACCTTCCGAAATGACTGGAACAAAACGATTAGGAATGGCAAGAGACGCGTATTATATTCGGGAGTATGAATCTTCCACAGGACAAACTGATGAATTGTGGAACATGATCAACTCTCTTAAGGAACCGAAACAGAAGGGAGAGTGACCACAAGAAATTTCATTAAACGGACGCCTAGTGAAAGACCAGGAGCTTGCGGATGTATTTAATCAATACTTTGTATCCAAGAATTTTGACCCGAATTCTCGTGCCGCTAATGATATCACAACACCTAGAAACAACAATTCCGTTTTTATCACACCAAGTCACTCTGCTGAGGTTTGTTCCATTTATATGAACCTTAAAAATTCTCGCAGCTCTGACATACACGACCTGCAGATACGGCCATGAAATCATGTCATTTATGAAATCCCTCCTATTTTGGTGTACATTTGCAACTTGTGTATTTTTTGTAGGTACTTTTCCTAACAGAATGAAAACTGCCAGAGTTACCCCCATTTTTTTATAAAGGGTGTCAAACAGAATGTAAAAAACTATCGCCAATTTTCTCAAAGGGCTTGGCGAAAATTATCCAAGATTGATTGTCATCATTTTGTAGATGATACCACTTCTTAGATCAGAAAGAGTACATATTAAGAAACTTCGAAAACAGGTTGTTAACAATCGGTGTATTTGTTGATTACACGCAGGCTTTTGACCACATCAATCACAATATTCTCCTCAGTTAGCTATAATGGTGTGGGGTAAGGGGCACACCACTCGCATTATTCTCGTCCTATCAATTGACAGGCATCAATTTGTCTCGATAAATGAGTTCAAATCGGAACCCAAACAAGTAATTTTAGGTATAACACAACGAAGTAATATCGGGCCGCTACTTTTCAACATTTATGCTAATGATCTAATATATTTTTACCAACAAGCAAAATCTGCAATGTATGCCGATGGCGCAAGTATTTTCTTATCATCCCATAACCACACAGAATTACCGAGAATGGGAAATGAGCTTCCTGATAGGCTTTCTATTTGGTCAAACAAGAATTGTCTACAGGTTAATTGCAATAAGACCAAAGCAGTAAATTTTCGAACTCCAGGTAAAGAAATCCCACAGCATCGCAATATAATATTTGAGTCTATGAATGTTGAGGTTGTAAACACTATTAAAATTATTCGTGTAACCTTCTCCAACAACTCACCATGGGACGACACAAAGACTCAGTCCTCAAGAAGCTCAGCAGCACAGTTGGTATGCTAAGTCGCAATATACACGTTTTCCCCACTTCTGTTGAAATACTGCTATGTAATGCTGTATTTGCCTCGCATATCAATTAAGGTCATTTAGTATGGGGTACAACAACGCAAACAAATCTTAACATATACTTGTCATGCAGAAAGGGCACTGCGTATTATTGTCAATGTATCTAACACTGAACACACCGCACCTCTGTTCGATAGGTAGCACATAAGAAACATTCATGACTTGTACATGTATAGACTACTACGGGAGTATTACTTCAGTTTAAAGAAACATAATGTTACGCTAATGGAAATCGCCAACCTGCTTCTCAATGTACCTGCCTATACACCGCCCGCCGGCCCTGAAATATGGAATGTTGTAAGATATAGGACAAATTATAGGAAACAGATGCTTGAAAATAATTTACCGAGGTTATAAATTCTTTAAAAGAAATAGACATTGATAATGAAAAAATGAACCCTCCAGAATTTAAGACTTTTCCACGCTCTTATACATATGTGTTACTATATAAAATGTTGTAGCATATTCCTCCCTCAATAATTTTTCAATAAATCTTCGATATCGCTTAGCTCTGGAAACTGATTTGGAATCCTTACATTGCCTTGTTTTGGGGGCTTCTTTTGAGCATTTTTGGTGCTTTGTAACCACTGCTCGGCCAAGTTTATAGGATGCAGGACCGGTCAAGCCTAAAGAAGGCTTTTTACCTGTCATCCTCAACATTGCATTTCCCTTGTAATGTTAGAATAAATATTTTGATTTGATAAGTGAAGGAAAAGACTAAAGGTCGAAGTCATAGTCATGAGCATGACTAAGGTTTTCGCCTTAAGGTCTCTTAGGTGTAGCTAAAGCGACTCCTGAGGACTCCTGATGACATGAATGTCATGACATGCGTGTCATGTAGGTCATGAAAGAGCCGCCTACGTCTTGGTACTCTCATGGTCGTTTCGTTAACTTGGTAGGCTCCCCGCACACTGCTTCGCATAACATCGATTTCTACAGGGCGTGGCATCTGCCTGCTTTTTTGTACTGTTTTCTTTTAGTTCAATATACCTTACTAACTGACCCAAAATTCTACACTTATAAATGTTATATAAAAACAAATTTTCCGACCTAAAGTATAGTGGCCTCACCCCCAGTATAAAGACGGCACGTAATCAATATGCTGAGGATCCTTGCTTTGTGCACCTGTGCGTCTTTAACTGATCGTTAAAAAGGGGGTATTCGCACTTGAACACCAAAGGACTTGCCTGTGACGAAATGAACTTCACATATTCTGGCTCCTACGTTCGGTACCCACAGCTTGCCGTTCACGGTCGCTCGCTTGATAGCAATTGACCATTTAACTTTGCGCATTTCATTCCATGGAAAACGAAGCATTTTATTGCGGTAGCAATTATATGGACACTCCAGTCGTATTTCTGCCGTCGTCGTCGCCGTCAGGTTCCGTATGAAGTCCAAATGCGATAACCGTCACCGCGCGCCCTACGCTGTATGTGCGAGTGAAAGCGTGCGAGAGGAGCCGGCGATCGCGGCTTGACTTCGCCCGCGCGATAGGGAGGAACGCGGGAAGGAAGCGCGACATCTTCCGTCACGCGTAAGAAACCGGAGGGAGGGGGGCGGCATTCTACTCTGGCTGCAACTGCGTATGTGGCGGCTGCGCGCGGTCGCGCGGCTGTATCTTGAAAGCGATATGCGTTGGGGGATGAGTCTAGGTGCGTCGACGGCAAGTAGCTTTGTGCGTGCTGTGTGTTCTCGGCACTCTGTTTGCGTTGAAGCGATAGACAACAGCAAGAAGGTCCCTTCGCTCGTGGCTGCCGCCGCGTTTCCTCACGCCAGCGTCTTGATAGCGAGTGTCCGCGGTCACCGAGTGTGATGGGTTCATGGTTGTGCGCGCTGACACCATGCTTGTTATATGGAGTTATCAAGCGAATGTTTACAAGTTTATACGACCGGTAAAAGTATTATTCTTACTTCGTATGGGTCTCTGCTAATTTGCTATCGCAATCGTTGCTTCCGCTTTCGTGCGAAACTGCCATTTTTTTTCCTTTCACGGAAGAGTTCACGCACTCTAATGCCGAACAGCAGCCAACCTTAATAACGTTGTAGAAGCGGATTTTCTTTGCGAATAGCGGGAAATTGCCCTGCAGAAATTGCAGGCTAGGTTGAACGCAGTAACCGAATAGTAACCCTCGAATCGGAAGTCGGGTGCAGACCATACCGTCGTTTTGCGATCCACCAGCGGTTTAGTAGATTCTGAAAGGCGCGCGTGCATCCGCGAATACTCTGTAACTTTCGATGACTGATATATAAAAGCCGACGTGCTTGATCGCAGATCCGATTTTCGACGATCGTCGACTTTGCTCGACGCTATCGTCGCGATTGAGTGTGACTTGTTTTGCTGGGCAGAAGTTCGCCCAATAAAGTGTTAAGTTTGGAACTCCCATTTGACTCTGCATCATTCTTCACCGTCACATCTACGTGACAATATTTCTAATAGAGATTTTTCAATGATACTTTGCACACCCAATTCTTAGATATTTGGTTGTGCAATGAACTACCAAAAATGAAGTCGTAAGAGAGGTTTTGATATGATATGGCATGGTCGTGCAGGTGTTAGCAACGCGATCTTGAAGACGTATGACGACGTGTACGCAAGCGCCGATGTCGATATTTTTTGCGGTACTGTTACTTCAAAGGTAAAAAGAAACTGTAGCGACAGGCCTTCATTCATTAATCAAACGTGTTATTTATATCTAAAAGAGCATGCAGATCACTAACTTATTGTTTCAAGCTTAGTTTAGAGCGGGCTGTTTTAGGCCGGACTAGGATGGTTGAAGACTAAATGGTCAACCAACAGTGCGCCGCAGCCGAAGAGCGAGCATCGCGCGCGTCAGAGCTTGTGTCCAGTGGCTGCGTGCTCTTTTTCTCCAGCCGACGCGAACCGACGCGCGCCGAAGCGTGTCGACGCATGCCCGTGGTTGGTCCTTAAGGGGGCCCTCAACCACCTTTCGGGCTTGGTGAAATAACACAGCCCGCAGGTAGCATACGCTGCTGTGAACATCTCAGCCAAATTTTGCTGTCGTACGCGGTGCGTGGAGCTCGCTAGCGGAGCGTGAAGTAACCTTTCTCTCAAACGCTCTCTTTGCAACAGAAGCCACGTTTAAGCCGCGTGGTGCGGTCTACGCTGGTAGTAATCCCTTGAAGTGCATAAATATTGAATCGGTTATATTGAATGTGCATACCAAGTAGACGGATTTTGTCTACGACGGGCATTTGTTTCCCGTTAATATTGATCTGAATGTTGGGCGTATCGCGTTTAGTAGCTGAGACTACTAACAGTTCAGATTGCGCGGACGAGCGCTCGAGGTTCATGAACCCAGCGCTCGTAGCCACTGCATCTTCCACCTCTTGCAGGTACCTTACATGTGGCCATTCGACCTACCCTTCACACATAGAGTAATGCTGTCGGCATATAGAGAATATCGCATATCCGGAATTTGTGGCAGGGTCCTAGCGACAGAAGTCATAGATAAGTTAAATAGGAACGGTGACAGCACAGAGCCCCGAGGTCTGCCAAAGCTACGTAGGTTGTTTGGGGGTTGGGGGGGGGGGGAGGGGGGAGTTTTAGCATTGATACTAATGATAACTGAGCGATTTGTAAGAAACTTTCGGATGTAGTCATGTATTTTCCTACTACAGCCAATAGTGTTCAATTCACGTAAGATAGAGCCATGATCTATGTTGTTGAAGGCGCTGTGCAGATCAAGTCTCAAGATGGCTTGGGTATCTCGACTCCCGGTACGAGTAAGCAGGTCATGCTTGAGCCTGAGCTTGGCACGCTGGCATGAGATTGACTTGCGAAAGCAAATTATCTCTGGCGAGAATTCGACCCATGAGCCTTAGATGGCTCATGGGTCGAAAAATCGAATGTCTGGCGTTATGGCACAAAAATTAATAGATATGGAACCCTGGACCTTTTGTGGGAGCCGAAAGCACGACCTATGGTGTTAATTAGGGCGAATTTAATTGGCCATCAATTTTTTTACAAGAAAGCGTGAAGCCGAGGCGAAGAAGAAGCGTCAGCACTACCTCTGTTATTAATAAGGCAAAAAATCTCATTTAATTAAGATATAGTCAATTAAGGCACTCGAACCAATGAACTTTGGTGGGAGTCTAACCAACTTGGAGATATAGGCGAACCGATCATATCTCGAAGTTGTATTCCAATTGAAATGGTGAAGTCGGAGTCGAAATGGAGTCGAACCCCCGACTTCTGGGGTTAATTGGGGCGATTAAGGCACAGTTACTTATGGCAGAGTTAATTGAGGCACTCGAATCCACGATCTTTAGTGGCGAAAAACAAGTAATAGGAAGTAACAACGCATTCGAATGAAAAGGTTAAGTAATGTGAAGAATGACTCGCGAGCGCGCAGGCTTTCGCCTTCATCCTGTTTCGCGTATGTTAAAATGGCAGTGATTGCCAACTTTTTGACGTGGTATTGTTTGTATATACAATGCTGTCCCAGCAACATTAATAAATCAATTAAATATATTCATTGAGAATGAATTCTCAAGGGGAAAGATACATATCACATACGAACAAGTGAAATTCGAGTCCACACATCGCAAGAAATCGTTGCTTAGACATCCCCATAACCTGTCGGGTGCCTTGGGACACAATTTTTTTAGCACTCTGTTTTCTAGGCTGCTATATAATTCATTTTCCCGCTATGCGATATGCGGTAAGCGCGTTACGGATGTCATTGTCTTTTTGTTACGATCGTCATGCAGCTTACTGTCTAATGTAAAGAAAATGAAAGTATCGCCGTTATTATGACACGGAATCGTGATACATGGCGAGGGTTAGACTAGTGCCACCAACAACATCTTGGTTGTTTCCGTAACATGCATGCTGTATTGCGGTATTGTTATCATTCCTATGAGGAAATGGCAATGGCAATGCCGGCCTTTGTGACTGTTTGCTCAAACGCAATTTTCAACATTGTTAAGTGCCCGGCATTCCCCTTACATGGTTAATTCTGATAGCATCTCTTTTCTCGACCGAGGCTTCCTGACTCGATTTAATGGTCACGCGTTTCCTTGTTCGCTTCCGCGTGCCGACCTCTATAATTCTTCGCTCCTTTCACTACGCCGCAGCTGCAAGTCTTGCAAACACACGACTACAAAACGGACTCGTGATGATGCGTCTGCTGCCATTTCAGAGGTAAATAGAAAATTCTGTGTTCTCTAGGAGATTAATTAGACGAATGTATTGTTATAGCTTAAAGTGGGGCTAGCCTACCGATTATTGTAAACTAGTTGTTGGAACGAATGTTTGTTACTTCGAGCTCATTTTATCCTAAACATTTTGATCATGTACTGTTGGTTACTCTGTGGGCATTAGTTCGCCAAACTGCTGCGTTTGGCGAATTAATGTAGCGACTTCAATGAGTAGCCTTCGACGAAGCATTGCCTTTCTTGTTCAGATATTAAGGTCGCGATTTCTTTTGCCCACCATGGTTGTCGCTATTCGAATAGTGCATAATGGAAAAGCGCTCGTGCGATTTGGGTGTACGTGACAGAACCCTAGATGATCAAAATAAGATTAGATCAATCGTTAAATCAGATGATCAAACCACGACGGCGTTCCTCACAGGCCCAGTGTTGCAGTGGGATGAGAAACCACACGATTAACATCAGGCATTGCCTTATCATAATTATCGTTTTTGCCTTCTTGGACGCAGAAGACAAAGGCTGGCTTAACGAAATTCGCGTACGGAAATTTGGACCTCACAATGGAAGACGAGAAGCTGCCCCCGTATGTTCAATATCATGCCAGTGATGCTTCGGTCACGTTTGCCGATGGAGAGTCAACGTCGTTAAAGACACCACCGAAAAGAGGATGGAAGTCTAGGTGCACAGCGATGGGATTGTTGAAAGTTGCTGTTGCAGTTCTCCTGATCACAACAGTTGTTTTCCTGTCGTTATTCTTTCTTCAACGAGGACAGGTAAGCAAGTATTAATTTTTTCATCATTCTAGACTCTCTTCTATATTTTACCACAGCTGGGTATTAGTATCTGAGACACTATTAGCTATGCAATTGAACGATGTCTGCATAAAAAAAAATGTTTCCCAGGATTTCTTTGAAAGCAGCAAACGTGTTCCTATATAGACTCTAAATGCAGCCAACTGCTTATAGATGATTGCATATAGTGAAAACTACCAGAAACTTCAAATTACAATCTGAGCTTTTTTAAATTAAATTGTCAAAATATTTTGAGCAAATTTTTTTGTATGCATCTGACGTTTTACAGCAAAACTGTTAAGGTCTCAGTCTCTGATGGTCGTGTCCGCGTGTAGAAAAAAACTCTAATTGGTTCGAGCATTTTTGTTTCGCACTTTTAATATTTCAGTCTGAGAAGATTTAACATAAAAGGTATGCGCTGCCGGTGTCTTGTTTTATGACATTTGTTTATGGGCTGTCATTCTCAAAATTCTGAGGAGCTGTATAAACATGGACGTGTAGCACCACCAGCAACGCGCAGAACTGTTGTCGACGGCGGCGGCGTTTTGCCCGCGTCCGCACCGAATGCGCGCGGCGTAGGTGGCATGTTTATGAAGAACGGGCCAACCTTTGCCGTACACCCTATGGCGGTGTACCGTAGCGACCATAAAGCCATGGTTCCTGTGATTACTAAATAAATGAAAACCACCGGATCTTACATATTATCATTCTTTAATAGTTCAAATAACCAATTACACCATCACATCTTAATAGTTATAATTGGAAATACATAATTCCCACCATTGCAGAGTTTCGCTGATCTTCCATCTCCACCCCAGTGGAAGGGCTGACAGTTTTTTATTTTTCCTTTTTTCTCGTTGTTATTTAAAGTTAGCTCCTGTAACGTACCTGTAGACGCAGTTTACTTTGGACTGGAATCTAGCCTTAGGGCTACCACTCGGTTCAAATATTGGGTACGCATTTTTTAAGTTCAGATAATAAAGCTGATTGATTGATTGATTAAAAAGGATTTCAGCAATTGAAGGTAATGCGACCTTATCACTTGTGGAAATGTCTCACAGAGGGCCTTCCCATTCTGGTGGAACAGAGCACTCCTGTGCACAAGAAGTGCATACAGTGCATGTGGATAACACAGTTTAGAAGCAGACGGCAGATCTCACTCATTGTTCGAGTAGACTTAGTCGAATCCTTTATGACATGCCATGGCAAAACGATGGACCCTGATGATGAACCCGCAGTTGCTTTCGGCCGACAAAGGCGCCCGACAACTTGCTCGTAGCGAATATGAGCCGCGATGCCCTATAAAGGAGGAATTAAAGTACTATTCTGGGGTGGTATTCTCAAGAGATCACTGACGGTGATATATGATCTTCGAGAGATTTTGTGTGTCTCTACCTCGATCTCGTTGATTTAGAAGGCCGACAGTATTTATGGCAGAGCACCAGGAACGCTCTCAGATGGAGCGCGAAACGCGGCTGCATTGGTGTAAGATATGGCGGTAAGCAACCTCGCCGCTACCACTTCTCGTGGGAGCAAGGCTGCGTTTCTGATAAGGGTGAGGGCTTCACGCATAAGGCGTCTCTCGACAGCTGGCAAGGTGGTGAAGTATGTTTCTAGTTATCGAACCCCTCAGGCGAGGTTAGGAATGAGTATAGGGGAAAGCAGTGAAACGTTGGTCCCCGGTGGGGGCCGCGGCCTGTGATGTGGAGGACAGCATCATCTAGTGGCGTAGCAGAGAGCCTGACATCTCGGGACAGAACACTGTCATCAGAGGAAGGTTCTGTGCACTTTCACCAATGGAAGCAACTTCTGCTTCAGAGACAGCGATGGCGACGGCGATGATGACGGCGATGAGGAGCATCGATGAGGAGGGCCTGCTTGGTCGGCGTTGTTAAGATGATTTTCTTGGCCGGCCAACGCCCCCGACGGCGACGCCGACACCGGGTTTTCTGAGACGCGGAGCCCTTAAGGCTATCGCGTTAATAAAGAGTTTGCGATTAGGGGGACGCAAGCGTTGGGGCACCCTAGCGCTAGGGGCGACGGTATTGCGCATGCGCAGACTCACCTACGCATGCGCAGTAATGTTGCCCCAAACGCTAGAGGGCCCCAACGCTTGGGTCCCCCTAATCTAAAGCTCTCTAATAACGGAAAGGAAAAGACTCACTAGGTGTAGGGTCCTTGGTCTAGAACTCAACTGGTTCGGGCTTCTCTCTGGGCCTGATCTAGATAAAGCTGTTGGCCCCTCCAGATCACAGTCCCCGAGTCGCGTCTCCCATGGGAACGAGAAGTTTGAGGTTAGTGTGAAGCGTGAGTTCATTGTGTGAAGGCGCCTCCCGCATTCTCATGTTGTATGTCTCAGTATCAGTAGAACCTCGCACCTGTGCTGTGGCTCCGCCGATGCGATCTTGCTCTGTCGAAGTAGGGTTATACAAGCGTTAGTTTGAATCCAGTGCCATTCCCTTCCCATGTGAGCTTAGGGTTGAGGGAAGCGAGTGTTCGTCGGCCCCTGGAGGGCAAGAATCTCCCTTGGGGTGACCAGTGATGCGTTGGTTTGAGGGGATCCGAGGGTCGACTCCGCCGCTTGGTTGTTTGCTTCAGTCGTGGGGAGTGTGTCGCCTCACTTCCCTCCAGACCTTCATGCACTGCACACTAAGTGATCCTGTGGTGCAGTGGGCGGGGTTTTCTTAGCAGTCTTGCTACCTGCAGTGGGCAGGACCCCCTTGAAGGTAGGTACTGCACGCCGCTTTGGAGTCAATTAGCACGTGTGCGGGCATTTCTTTTCGGTCTGCATTGTTCATGGCTATTGCGATGGCTACCGCCTCATTGGACAAATTATAATTTAAGAGCAAGTACTTCGCAGGTGACCGATGTCAATTTTCAAGTCAAGTGATAATCGGTAGGTTCTTTTAAGGTGCGGAGAACATGTCAGGTAAATATATAACAGATATATGCCATGGATCACATTCCCGACTCGCCCGATCTCTATGTGTGAGAAAAAAAATCGTATTGCTCAAAGCGACGCTATCTTATGTATGATGGTGCCTTTTCATCTTTCTTTGCTATCACATCCCACCTTGTGTATTTGGATTGGTCATGAATCCAATGAAGATCAAAGCATGTGTGGAGCTGCCAGAAGGGATGCTCATCCAACGCTTTTTCTTTTGCAGCCCACTCCGAATGCAGAGTACCTAAAATTTACTGGTAAGCTTTTTATTTTTGTTTTAATGAAGCTTTTGTATAATTGAGGGTGAGACATGGTGCCCAGAAAACATAAAAGCAAGTTTGTCGGTTGTATAAAATGAACTGCACAGGTGTATTCAAAAAGCGAGAACGGTCGTAAACGTTTCCCTGGTCATTATATTTGCGCCCCGAAAACAGGTCCCTTGCAGTATGCAGGCGACAAGAAAGCAATGGGGACAAATATATCCATGGAAGAAATGCTTTTTTTTATTCGTGGCTGAATATTCAGTAGATTGCAACTTGTTAACAAAACAAAACTAAATTATGGGGTTTCCCGTGCCCAAATCAATTTATGATTATGACGCACACCATAGTGGGTGGCTCCAGATCGATTTTAGCCACCTGATGTTCTTTAACGTGCAGCCAATGCACGGTACACGGGCGTTTGTGAATTGCGCCCCCAGCTGAATGCCGCCGCCGTAGACGGGATTCGGTCGTGCGCCATCGGGCTTAGCAGCACAGCGACCAAAACTATTACGCTACCACGGCGGGTAGGTGGTAACTTGTGCGTAAAACAAAATGGTGATCAGAGTTATCGGAGGAATGACATGCGCCACGGGGAAACAGAACATAAGTTCAGATTGCTCTTACAAGCAGCATGGCAATAAAAAATGAATTTATGGGGACAAATTCATAACCACGCCACCGGCACTTGATTTGATGTGACTAAATATAGAAGCGAGTGTGGACAGGCGCATTTTTTCACATGGAAAAAGTGTTATAAAAATAGGTTTCTAGTATCTCGCAGGCCTACTGAGAGATATATATTTTCCTGGGTACAAAACTATTATTAGAAACTTCTCTTTTTGCCTTTAAAATGCAATGACACTTCTTTGTTAACCTTGGCTCACTTTGCTGAAATTGTGTATCTGCGTCTACGATACGACATGGGCACATAGGTGGAACCAAAATTACTCGTTCACCGAACCTGAATGCCTCGCCCTCGTTTGTGCAGTGGGTAAACTTCGCCCATAATTGTATGGACGGCCTTTCGTGGTTACCACCAATCACCACCCCGCAGGGGCGTCTGCGTAAGTAGGCGTTTGGTGTGTTGCGACACCACGTACCCGAGCGCATGAGGGTTGGACCCTCCCGCGTGTAGCCGTGCGCGGCTTAGCCGTGTCCGGGGAAAAGGGGATCCTGGGGGTTGAGCCAATGCTGAGTGATTGGACCTTTATGGCCCCTTGGCGGAGGCAACACGCCTCTTTGGCCTCTGCTTCACGTAGACAGCACTCCTGGGCTGACCCACCCAGGGGCAATCGGCTGGTCGCCTTTTCCTATCCCCCTCTACGATCTTTTTCTTCTCTGTTTTTCTGTCCTCACTGTCCTGTCACCTCTTCTCTTCTGTTACTTCCTCACTTTTCATAGGCGGCTTGGGTTAACCTTGTGTAGGTGCCCTCTCTTGGGTTTATATGTAAGGTTATAGCGGCAATGTACGGCTGGCGCCTGCAGCCTTACACGTGAAGTGCTGCAGCGTCCCCTTGTTGGACTCCGTGGTGGGTGGCTGCCATTGCTGCCGAAGCACACCAAATTGTTATGGGAACACCCGCTTTTCCTCGGCTTCTTGATCGTCTCCCTCAGAAGAGGGGACGCACCGATGAGATTTTGAATTTGTTCACCCGGCCTAAAGCCATTTTCCCACGGTATCAAGTAGTACATAGTGAAAGAACTGAAAGACTAGCGAGAACCATATCCCCATTTGTAGTTGTGAAAACCTTGACCAACACGCTAGGCCCTAGCTACAAAATCACCAAAATGCCAAGCGGGGACCTTCTGCTTGAGCTACGTGATAAGGAGCAACACAACAGACTCGGCAAGCTTGTTAGTTTTGGTGATGTCCCAGTTACCGTTTCACCGCATCGGTCCATGAACACAGTACGAGGGGTAGTATCTGAAGCAGACCTCATCGACCTGTATGAAACCGAGTTGTTGGAAGGACGGAAGGAGCAAAACGTCACGAATGTGCAGCGCATCGTTATGAGACGGGGCAACAAAGAAATTCCCACGAAACACCTCATACTTACCTTTGAATTAAGCGTCTTGCCACAAAGCATTGAAACAGGCTACACAAAGATAGCATAAGACCATATACCCCAAATCGTAGGCGATGCTACCAATGCCAAAGAGTCGGCCATGGCTCGCAGAGCTGCCGTGGTCGACTCACCTGTGCCAAGTGTGGAGTACAAGGCCATGCCTCACACAATTGCGAGGCCACACCTCGCTGCGTTAATTGCGATGGTGACCATCCAGCGTACTCGCGGTCTTGTCCAAGCTGGAAAAAGGAAAAAAAAATTAACACTGAAAGTCCGTGAAAACGTATCATTCAGGGAAGCACGCAAAAGGTGCTCACCATTCCACACGACCACTTATGCTGATGCGGCGCGCCAAGGGGCAGCGTCGCAGCGGCTACTGCCACCTGCCCAGCCCGCGCGCAGCGATCTGTCGCTTGTGGCTCCTGCCCCCAGGGTGGAAGGAGCTAAGTCCACTCCACCCAGCCAGCAAACAGGCCCGGTTACCTCAGGGTTTCCGGCACCGCAACAGTCCTCGGTGGCAGCCTGCGCTACGCGTAGTGAACCCGCAGGCCCGCCAGCAGCTCCCACGGTGGGTGCAGTCAAGGCTGCCTCACTCTCACCGGCCCCTGCTAGCGCTGGCAACAGCCGGCGCAGCTCAGGCCCAAAGGCAGCCCCATCAACCTCCGGGCTGGTGGGCGCAAATGTCTCGTCCTTCGCGGCGAGACTTTCTCGCGAAACTTCTCGCTCGCAAGAGCGCGTGTCCGGCGCCTCACAAGAGGCAATGGACACTACACCCATCCCGACGGCGCAACAAGCGCCTAAGGAGCGGCGAGGCTCCCTCGACCGCTTCAGAAAGGACAAATACCGAGTTACGGGGCATGGAAAAGGCTCTGTAATCTAAAGCAACATTTCCTTTTTTTAGTACACACAACACCAATTTACTTTCATTATGGATACACAAATCATAGAATTGAACGTCAGAGGCCTTCTTAAAAACCTCGACGATGTCCAAGAACTTCTTTACCATCACAATCCAAAAGTGCTGTGTGTACAGGAAACACACTTAAAATCGAAACATACGAACTTTCTCCTACAGTATGTTACGTTTCGTAAAGATCGCGATGATGCCGTCGCATCATCAGGCGGTGTTGCCATTGTAATCCACCAAAGCATAGCATGTCAACGTTTGCAGCTACAAACTGCCCCTTGAAGCAGTGGCCGTTCGACTTGTTCTTCTAAGCAAACTCATCACCATCTGCTCACTTTACATACCCCCACATTACCACTTACATAAACATGAATTTCAGTCCTTTATAGACGAATTGCCAGAACCCTATCTTGTTCTTGGCGATTTCAATGCACACAGCAGTCTGTGGGGCGACTCTCGTATCGATGCGAGAGGTCGTCTTGTTGAACAATTTCTTTTCTCCTCTGGCGCGTGTCTCCTGAACAAGAAGGAGCCTACATTTTACTGTCTCGCAAACAGAACCTTTTCTTCTATTGATCTTAGCATAGCTTCCCCGTCTCTATTATCTGAACTTAAATGGGAAGTTACCAAAAATCCTTACGGGAGCGATCACTTCCCAATACTACTGCGAACAACCAAAACTGAGCCTTAACCACAAGCCCCTCGATGGAAGATTGATACAGCCGATTGGGAGAAATTTCGAACTCTTGCTAGTAGTATATCCTGGGCCTACATGTCTTCATTAGGAATTGATGCTGCTGTGGAATATTTTACTTCCTTCATAATTGATGCCGCTTCTAAATGCATATCCGAAATAAGTGGTGCGGCATGCAAACGCCGTGTCCCATGGTGGAACGACGAATGTAGGAACGTTCGTAGGAAACAGAACAAAGCGTGGGGGTTGCTACGCGATTCTCCTACTGCGGAGAATCTTATCAATTTTAAGAAGATAAATTCACAAGGCAGGAGAACGCACCGACAGGCCAGGAGAGAGAGTTGGCAGAAGTTCTTATCAGGTATACACTCGTATACAGATGAGGCCAAAGTCTGGAACAGGGTTAACAAGGTGAGAGGACGACAAACATATTCACTCCCTTTGGTAAACACTCAGGGCGACAGCTTGGAAGACCAAGCGAACCACCTGGGTGCACATTTTGAACATGTGTCCAGTTCATCGCACTATTCTCCAGAATTTACAAAATACAAAGCAGCAATAGAAAAACAAAAACTTAGACCGAAAGAGCACCGGGAACGAGCCTTATAACTTACCTTTCTCTTTAGCAGAGCTTCATGCATCACTCGCCTGTTGCAACCAATCTGCCCCAGGCTCTGACCGCATATTATATCAAATGATGAAGAACCTGCCCTCTGAAACGAAGAAAACCCTTGTCTGTCTGTATAACTCTATATGGACTTCCGGCGAGATCCCCTCTGCCTGGAAAGAGGCCATAGTGATCCCTATCCTGAAGGAGGGGAAGGATCCATCGTCTGTATCGAGTTATCGGCCGATAGCGCTAACAAGCTGTCTCTGCAAAGTCTTCGAAAAAATGATAAACCGTCGCCTATTACATTTCCTAGAATCAAACAAACTGTTTGACCCATACCAGTGCGGCTTTCGCGAGGGTCGATGCACCACTGACCATTTGATACGTATTGAGGCGCAGATACGCGAAGGTTTTGTTCACAAACAGTTCTTCCTGTCTGTATTCTTAGACATGGAAAAGGCCTATGACACCACAGGGCGGTTTGGCATACTGAGAGACCTCTCCCACTTTGGTATACGTGGTAATATGTTAAATGTGATTGAGAGTTATCTGCTGAATCGCACATTCCGTGTTCGAGTTGGCAATGTTTTATCACGACCTTTTGTGCAGGAAACTGGTGTACCCCAAGGAGGCGTGCTCAGTTGCACACTCTTTAGCGTTAAGATGAACACGCTTCGTGCTTCGTTACCACCAGCTATTTTTTATTCCATCTAGGTGGACGATGTACAGATAGGCTTCGAAGTCCTGTAACCTCGCAGTGTGCGAGAGACAGGTACAGCAGGGGCTGAACAATGTGTCCAAGTGGGCAGACGAAAACGGGCTCAAAGTAAACCCCCACAAAAGTTCTTTTCACCAGGAAGAAAGGTCTCGTTGCAGATCCCACTATCAAAATGTATCTACAACAAATACCTATAAACAAAGAACACAAATTCTTAGGCATCATACTTGACTCGAAGCTTACTTTTATTAACCACATCAAACATCTCAAGGCGAAATGTCTAAAAACAATGAACTTACTGAAAATTTTATCTCACACATCGTGGGGCAGCGACAGGAAGTGTTTACTGAATCTTCACAAGAGCCTCATTCGGTCACGTTTGGACTATGGTGCCGTAGTATATCACTCCGCCGCCCCGAGCGCGCTAAAATGCTAGATCCTGTCCACCATCTAGGTATCCGCTTGGCCACTGGCGCATTCAGAACAAGCCCCGTCGAAAGTTTATACGTAGAATCAAATGAGTGGTCACTCCATCTACAGAGAACATACATCAGCTTCACCTATTTCCTCAAAGTACACTCCGATCGTGAACATCCTTGTTCTACAACCCTTAATGAATTGAAGTGTGCAACGCTTTTCTATAATCGACCTTCTATGAGGCGGCCTTTCTCACTGCGTGTAAGAGAACTTAGCGAAGAGATGGATGTCCCACTTCTAGAACATCGCCTAATGCCTCCAGCTAAGCTGTCACCGCCCTGGGAGTGGCAGGTGATAGAATGTGATCTATCCTTTGTAGAGGTCACAAAGCACGCTCCCGAGCTCGAAATTGCAATGCAATTCCGCGAACTTCAATCGAAGTACTCGTGTTCGGAATTCTACACCGACGCATCCAAGTCCCATGCGGGCATATCTTACGCTGCTGTTGGCCTCTCTTTTTCGAAATCTGACGTAATGAACCCCCTAACGAGTATCTTCACAGCAGGAGCCTACGCAGTACTGTCTGCGGTGAAACATATAAAGAAATTAAAACTAGAAAAAGCAATAATATTCACAGACTCGTTAAGTCTTGTAAAAGCGCTAACATCTTTACAAAAGCATAAGAATCCTGTTTTTATTGAGCTATACTCACTCTTGTGTAACATTTACCTATCTCATTGACATGTAATAATATGCTCGGTTCCCGGCCATAGAGGAATCGAGGGTAATGTGCTTACCGACGAAATCGCCAAATCAACAGCATCGCAAGGTATTGGTCTTCGCGCTGCTGTCCCTGCTACTGATCTGAAGCCTTTCCTACGAAACAAACTGCGAAGCCACTGGCAACGCTTGTGGGACGCCGAAGAAAATAATAAGCTCCACTTGATTAAGCCACAGTTAGGGTTCTGGCCCTGTACAACTAAAACACGACGAACTGATGTCCTATTCTGTCGTCTCAGAATAGGACACACATATGGTACTCACAATTTTCTATTGAATGGAAATGATCCTGCAACCTGTGGTAGATGTGGCGAGAGGCTCACCGCCCTTCACGTCCTCCTGGAGTGTCGGGAAGCCGAAAGAGAAAGAAAGAAACATTTCCCGCTAGCATATCGCTATTGTGTCTCTCTCCATCCCGCTATGTTTCTCGGTAAAGAACCACTTTTTAGCACCAACGCAGTCCTTGCTTTCTTGAAAGATGCTGTGCTACAGGTTATTAGCCCAATAAGTTCGTAGCGCATCCCCTCTCCAGAGGATGTTGCTGCGATAGCTTTTATTGCACATGCCTCCAGGCCCTTGTGTTTCAAGGGCTCTGTTTAGGCACTTGTGCTTCTGGCCAATCCTGGCATCTTTAATATTTTGCAAGTCGTATCGTTCCTTCGCAATGCATTGTTCATGCCCATAGTACGCATAATTAGTCATTGCCATAATCTTATTACGTATAGATTTTACGCACTTTACAGCGACTGTTTTTAGGCCCCTTTACAGCCACGCCACGTCTAATGTTCATGTAATTCACTATTCATGTACCACTAACAAGTCATTACCATCGTCTTGGCGCTCTTTGCCCCATCTGGCCCTTGCGCCAATAAACCACAATAATAATAATAATCATCATCATCATCACCATCACCACCGATCACCACGCCCTAAGCTGGCTTTCGTCCTTAAAAGATCCAGCTGGACGTATCGGTTGGTGGGCTCTACAGCTCCATGATGACGCTGATTGCCTGTCACGTCATCCAGTAGACCCACCAGATCTGCCTGATACCGACGAGTCAACTTGCGTACTCGCGCTTACCGTGTTTGGCCACATCGCAGATAAGCAATTACGTGACCCTTACCTGAGAGAAATGATTCTCAGCCTGACTGGACAAGTTCCCCCCCTTACGTATGTTTTTTGCTGCAAGATGGCATGTTGTACTGTTGCAGCATGTACCCGGATGGCTCTGAACTGCTGCTGGTCGTTCCCAAGCATATGCGTGAGACTGTACTCGCACAGTTGCATGATGTTCCTACCGCTGGTCATCTGGGAGTTTTAAAGACATATGACCATGTTTGGCGTCGTTTCTATTTGCCCGGTTTTTACCGTTCCGTTTGCCGTTATGTATCCTCGTGCAAATCTTTTCAGCACCGCAAAAAAAAAAAAAAAAAAAAAAAAAAAAAAAAAAAAAAAAAAACCAGCAGCCCTACCAGCCAGTCTTCCGCCCATTGAAATACCATGTGAGCCATTATTTCGGGTTTGTCTTGATCTACTTGGCGCCTTCCCTCTATTGCTTAGTGGGAACAAGTGGATAGCAGTTGCTACAAATTACACCACCCGGTACGTGATCATGCGGGCTCTCCCTACCAGTTGAGCAACCAACGTCACTGACTTCCTTCTCGAAGCTATGATACTTCACCATGGTATTCCTCGACAACTCCTTACCGACTGGGGCCGCTACGTTGTCTCACAGGGTGTCCAGGACATCTTGCACACCTGCGCGACAAAGCACAAGTTTACAATGGCGTATCATTCTCAGAGGAACGGCCTCACAGAGCGGCTCAATAGAACTATCACCGAAATGCTCGCTATGTACGTACGTCTCTACCGACCACCGTGACTGGGATGCCGCTCTGCCGCTCGACACATTCGCCTACAATATGTCCCACCATGATTCTGCTGCTTTCTCCCAATTTTTACAGCGTAACCTGTTATGGGCTCATTCCAATAACCGTTCCGGTTCGCGATGTCGCCGCCGCCGCCGTATATATATAGGATGACCCGAACCTCCGCCAGTATGGTGGAACCATCTAGTTAAGGTGCCTGCAAGCGCAGCGTGCGCAGGCGCAGACGAGGAGATGCGATTCAGACGAGGCGCGCAATTGCACACTAGCGCAATCAACGCGATTCCGATGTGAGATGTGCGCCACATATTCTGGATACCTCTTCCAGCGGGCGTGCCTCTTCGGTACACGTTATATCGTCTCCTTGATAGGTACGAACCGCTGCTGAAGAAGGGAATCGTAGAGCTACGTGCGTGGCTACAACCAGGTATCATCGGGCTCAACAGACTTCTGTGCAAAGAGCATTGCAAGCCGCAGCTTGCCGTCGACGCCGGGCGGACAGTTCAGATCGTTCTCGTCAAAGCGAAGCGAAGAGACTGTCGCGAAGACCCTGGTGTGAGTGGTGCCGAAATTGTAGCTACTGTTGAGCCGCTCCACTAGCTTACGCTGTAATTGTGCTGTGTGCCGTGCAGGCCTGCGGCTTGTTTCTCGTGTACGGACGAGACCCTCTACTACCGTTTGACACGATCCTCCTAGCCGTTCTCGATACAACGTCAAAATATGCTCGTGATGCCATATCTAGAGCTACAGGGGCACGTGAGATTGCACGCCTGCGTCTGACCACTTCCCAGGAAAAGCAACAACGCATATATGACACTCGTCACCGCGATGCCCACTTTAACCCTGGTGACATCGTGCTTCTTTGGAGACCAGCACGGCGAGTTGGTCTTTGTGAGAAGCTGATTTCGCCCTATTCAGGCCCGTACCGTCCCAATGGACTACGAATATCCTCTGGACGGCCCGATTAGATCCGAACGTCCAAGCCCCACTTAGGACGTCTAGTGGATGACATGAGGACATTAATTCCGGGATGTCCTATTTAAAACCTGCTTCGGACACCCACAGTATTCAAGTTCTGGGATCTAAGCAAATCCCAAAACTTGAATCCCATGGATGTCCGAAGGATGTTTTCAACAGGATGTCCCACACCGGACATATGTGGGACCAACACAAACAATCCAGCACGTACTATATACGCACGTGATCTTACCGCGGCTTGTTAAGTCTCTTCCACGGCTGCCCTCAATGCACGCTCTTCCGAAAAGACATGTCAGACAGCAACATGAAGCTGCCGCACTCAGACCAAACTTCCAATGAATACGATAATTGGAGAAGTTGCAATGAACGACCCAAACAACACAAGCACATAGGGAGGAAACGTCATGTAGGTAGAGCACTGGAACAGCTGCGGATTACCACCTACCGCGAGGTGTAACCGAATCAAACGTATCGTACGCTCCCCGAACCTGTCGAGACAGCTGAGTGCGCAACCCCCACCGTAGAACAGAGCAGTGACAGCCGTTACTTCGTCAAATCGCCGCCGTTCGCCACTCACTGCCTGTTGCATGCACGCTTTGCGATGCTTTGCGCGTAGTCAGTCACATGACGTAACGGCGCCGTTTTTTGGGTCTCTTCGCCCTTCTTAGTAGACTTCAAATACCAGAAGGTTGGTGCGCTCCGGGAGGCGCTCCTCGCCCAGTTCGCGCGTTATCTCTGAACGTGGTGGTTGTGTTATGCGCTCATCAGTTCCCGCGTGAACGATTGTGAGCTGCAGGTGACCGTTTCGTCAACTCCATCTCCACGGCGCCTGTACATCTTACGCCTATAAGGAGGTAAGTGGCAGTTCATGCAGACAGTGTTTTTTTATTAGCAACCTTGCAACCTTTAAGACTAGGGGGTCGTCGTGTCTGCGCGTAATCGAATGTCGGCCATTGTACATCTTCATCGTTTGCGGCAACGGTAACATCAATTGGCCATTGACGATCCGTTAATTGGGCTCCCGATAATGAGCTTGGTCGCATCGTACTGCTTTTATGTAAATTTTAGAGCTTTTTCTGTGCTATATTGTTTTAGTGTAGTGCTGAGATCCACCAAAAAAATTTCGAATGCGAAAAAACCGCTAACTCCTCCCATGTAGCCCACAGGATGGGTACGCGAGAGTTAGTTTTGTGTATTTCTTGAACAGTGGCTAATAATAATAAAAGAACAATAACTATTCCCGACACGCACTATCCGCAATAGCCTTGCCTGAGCTTCATTTGCGTTTTGGTTGCGGAACCGCGATTGCGAGATCAATCGTACAGCTACGTCAGGTTGTAATAGCTGAACATTTGTAGGCATTTGTATCATGGTCAGAACACTCGGTTACTGCACGTGATAGCCGGTCGCGCTGTTGAATTTAACCGCGCTCATCTTTAGGGCTGGTCTTTGTTTTTGGCAAGCAGTGTCGTGTACGTTGTCAGAATAACGAAACCTTTGGGTGACCGGTTTGGCCTCAGCTTATTTGCACGTTGTCGGGTGCATGTTACTATGTGGCTAGGTCAACTTCACGTCTAAGATCTGTAACGATCGAAACATTTGCGCTAATTAGCTCGTTCGCACGTGGTCGCATTGTTTATTATGAAAGCTTGTTTGAGTTGACTCTGTCACGCACTCGTAGGGATTAACCGCGTCGCCTAAGCTTCGTCTGCCATAGGCGTTTTGTTTGCCTAACGGTCAGGATAGCAAACGTAAAAGTGCGTATGGATTAACTGAAGTACAGTTATTTAGTGTTTATTTATTTATTTATTTATTTATTTATTTATTTATTTATTTATTTATTTATTTATTTCAATACTTTGAATGCCACGTAGTGCGTTGCAGAGAGGAGTTGGATTCTATACAATACGTTGAAATCGCGGTTTTGAAGGATGACGGAACACTGGTCGCTGACCTTGGAATGAAGGAATAAGCGCGCAGGTTCGAACGCGAGCTTGCACGTGGAATACAGATGTACTCATTTGCACCAGGATTGGAGCACCTGCTGCACGCGATGGTTAATTGGACGGCCGCGCTGCTGAACTTCGTGCTGGTCTATCGTGCCAAACACTGCCCTGCATGTTTCTAGGAATAACGAACTTTTGGCCGATTTCTTAAACTGCTGCCTATTTACATGTGTTCCGATGCATGCTATTATGATGGTAATAAGATCAAGCTTAGGCGTAAGCTTCCTGTGACCATCGAATCATTTACGCGTTATTGCTCGTTCGCGCGTGGTCGTATTGTTTGGTATTATTCACGGGGAACGTTTGTCTTTGTGGACTGCTAAATTTGTGTCACGCTCCCGCCCTCACTGATTAACCGTGTCGCATAGGCTTCATCAGCCGTTTGAGTTTTCTTTACCTAACCGTGATTGCGAGAGCAATCGTACAGCAACCTAAAGTGGAATAGGTAAACTTTTGTTGGCACTCCTATCACGATCGGAGCACTTTCTGCACGTAATGGTTAGTCGGCCGCGCTGCTGAATTCACAGGCGTTTATTTTAGGCCGGTATCTTGCTCGTGGCAAAGAATACTGTACACGTGCGTTCTGGGAATAACGAAACTTTTGGGCTATTTCTTGTGAAACTGCCGCTTATTTACACATTTACACGTCGGGTGCAGGCTAGTATGATGGTGAGGTCAAGCTTACGTCTCAGCTCTCTGTAACGATCGAAACCTTTACGCTACTTATTAGACCATTGCTCGTTCGCACGTTGTCGTATTTTTCGTAATGGAGAACGTTTGTCTCTGTTGAATGTTAAATTTCCGTCACGCGCCCTCAATGATTAACCGCGTTGCTTAAGCTTCGTCTGCCGTTTGCATTTTCTTTGCGTAAACGCGATTGCAAGAGCAATCGTAAAACCGCGTTGGGCTCGAATAACGGAACTTTCGTAGCCATTTGTATCTCAGTGGCAACACCTCTCAGACATATAGGTTGGCTAACCGCGCAGTTTCAGTTTTCTATCCTCTCGAATTTGCTATCATTGGGACCATCAGATATGTGTACGCGATATACTGTACAAGATGACATTCATACCACATTGTCGCTTTCGAACTACGACACTGCTGCGTCCCCATATTGTCATTATATTCTTTGTGAAGCTATAGTCGACGTTCGCCTGATTTTATTATTATTATTATTGGAAAAGCGGTTATAGGGACACCCCAGGCGAAATTCTGCTGTTGTTGCGTACGCAGAGTATGTGCGCCGCCCTGGGTTGTGGCTTCGTGAGTGATGTTCCCGCACAGTTTTACTGTCGAAGGTCGCGTTAAGTTAACCGTGCGAGTGGAAACGCGTTGTAGCTGCAGCAGCCAAAAGTGATCGCTTGTCGCTGCTGCCTCGCTTCATCACGCCAGCATTCCGACATTCTTGTCGGAATGCTGAGTGAGATGTGCTCATGCTTGCCTTTGCGCACGATACCACGGTTATTATTCTAATATGTAAGAGAAGGTTTAGTTTACACTGCTATTTGCTATCGCAATCACTGCTTCGCGTTTTGGGCGAAACTGCGACATTTTTACTCTTGTAAGCTGTTTTGACAGAACCGTGCAGACATTCGGCGAATTCATTTTATCCTTGCGCAGAGTTGAAGTTACCACAACTTTTCTGTTGACTGTTTGCCCAGATAGTGTGTATAAACCCACAAAGAAGCAAAGTTGCTATCAGAACCAGCAGATTGCTGTTAGAAGTGCAGGTTGTTAGCATGCACATGGTGGATTGTAATTTTTGCACATATTTCTAACATGTGTTTCTTGCATACTTTACAGCTCCGCTGTGTGGCTTCCATCAGCCTGGTCCACTTAAGCAAGCCCACAGAAAACCCCCGCTAACTTTCTTAGTACCTGTGATCTGAACAGTGCATTTTCGTGTCTGCGGTCGCAGACACGAAAAATACTATTGAAAAATTGTAATGCCCCTAGCTCCCATATCCAATAATCCGATATGAAACATATAGGATCCCATACAAAAAACTGTTTTTCCTACACGTCATATGATGTTATTGGATATAGGAGTTATGGGGAATACGGGGGTTTTTCAGTAGGGACCGCTGAAATGAGCCTGCAACACGAGTGGTAAATTGTATAGCGGCCAACATACTCGCGATCTCTTCTGCTCTGCATCTGCAACCATGGAGGAAAGGCTGCGCCCAGCCACTTGTAATTTACTTGGGCGCCTATGTACTTGTGATGTTGGCTTAATTTGTCTGTGACTGTTCATGCAAGTCTACAAAAATGGATGGATGGATGGAGAAACTTTATTTTTGTCCATTGGGTCGCGCTAGATTCCTAGCCCGAAGCGGGCCGCTCCCACGTTGGGACCGAAAGGCCTAGCCTATCGGCCGCTTCGCGGGCCCGTTGGACTGCCCATAGCTGTTCATCTAATGTGAGACTGCGTAGAGCTGCATCCCACCGCTCTTCAGTGTTGTCCTTGTCGCTGCGTAACGCGGAGCAACGCCAGAGCATATGACTTAGATCAATGGTGTCGTTACATTTTTCGCATGTTGTAGTAGTAGATATCTCCGGATAGATCTTGTTGATTAATAAAGGGTTCGGATAAGTTCTTGTCTGTAAGAGCCTTAGCGTAATGGCTTGAGCTTTATTTAGTTTACTATGCGGAGGGGGGAAGACCCTGCGTTGTAGGTAGAAGTGCTTGGTTAGCTCGTTGTACGTGAGGAGGTGGTCCTTGTAATCAGGAACCTCAGCATCTTCTTGCCTTGTGGCTGCACGGTTGGCAAGTCCTCGTGCAGCATTGTGGGCATATTCGTTGAGGTTCACGGGAGCACCGTTGATTTCTCCCATATGAGCAGGAAACCAGATGATCGTGTGGGGTTTGACGACCTTTCCGTCGAGAATTGCCAGGGCCTGTCTAGAGATGACTCCTTTGGCAAATGCTCGGACGGCTGCCCTAGAATCGCTCTGGATCCTGGATGTCTTTTGGTCTAAAAGTGCCAATGCGATGGCTACTTGTTCTGCAATGTCTGGTTGCGTGGTGTACGTGGAAGCCGAGTTGACGACTTCACCTTTGCCGTTCAGAATGACTGCTGTGAAGGCTCGTCTATTGGGCATGAAAGCCGCGTCAACGAACGAGCATTCTTCAGCCTGATTTTGAGCTTTATCTAGCAGGGCTTTGGCTCTGGCTTGCCTTCTGCCCACGTTATGAACCGGGTGAACATTCCTTGGAACAGGCATGACTGTAATATTCCTCCGCAGATCGTTAGGAATTTCTCTATGATTATTATCTATTGCAGTAATTGGTATACCAATTCGTTTGAGGATCTGTCTTCCTGATCGGGTGGAAGAGAGTCTAAAGAACTGTGCTCTTTCTTGTGCCTCGGCTATTTCCTCCAGTGTATTGTGCATTCCTAGTTGCATGAGTCTTTCGGTTTCCGTGTACATAGGTAGCCCAAGAGCTACCTTGATTACCTTCCTTAACAATGCATTGAGTTTGTCTCTTGCGGATCTCTGCCACTCGTGCATGGATGCTACGTAAGCGAAGTGACATAGCACAAAGGCGTGAAGCAGTCTAACGACGTTTTCTTCTTGAAGCCCATGTCGGCGGTTAGTTACTCTTTTGATAAGCCTAATTGCGTTGTCCACTTTCTTAGCGATACGTAGAATCGTTTGATTATTGGACCCGTTGGCTGCTATCACCAAGCCCAGGACCCGGATGGAGTCCACCCTTGGGATGACGCTTCCGCTCCTGGTATAGAGCGTTATATCGTTCTCCCCAGGAGGAATCCATCCCCTGGGTTTGCAGCCTCTTCTCTTAGGTCTGTACAGTAGTAGTTCTGATTTGTTTGGTGATTATCGGAGCCCCGTTGGGATGAGGTACTCTTCAGTGACGTTTACGGCTTCTTGTAATCTTTGTTCTATTTCTCCGTCACTGCCTCCAGTACACCATATGGTGACGTCATCAGCGTAAATGGTGTATTCAATGCCTTCGATGCCTTCGAGTCTTCTAGCGAGACATATCATTGAGATATTAAAGAGAGTGGGCGAGATGACTGCTCCTTGGGGTGTGCCTCGGTTGCCTAGCTTCATTGTATCTGATGTTAGGTTCCCAGCCTTGAGCGTAGCCATCCTTCCACTGAGAAAGGCTTCGACGTATTGATGAAAGTGACTACCCAGACCGAGGTTTGAAATGGTTTCGAGTATAAATGTATGGAGGATATCATCAAAGGCTTTCTCCATGTCTAGTCCCAGTATCGCTCTCGTGTCCCTAGTCTTGTGGCTGATTATTTGGTTCTTGAGTAGGAGCATGGCATCTTGCGTAGATAAACCAGGTCTGAAGCCGATCATCGTGTGAGGGTAAACCTCGTGCTCTTCCAGGTACCGAGATAATCGATTCAGTATTGCATGTTCAGCAACCATTCCCACGCACGATGTGAGCGAGATCGGTCGTAGATTCTCGAGGCCAGGAGGCTTGCCCGGCTTTGGGATTAAAATGGTGTTAGCGGTCTTCCATTCGCCAGCAACGTCACCGCTCTTCCACATCTCATTAATCAGTTGTGTCAAATACTCTATGGAGTCATCATCCAAATTGCGGAGCATCTTATTTGTTATCCTATCGGGACCGGGGGCAGATTTCCCATTAAGATCGTGCAAAACCGCCCTGACCTCTCCTACTGTGAACTCAGCATCTAAAGTTGGGTTGTGTGTTCCCGTATATTCCAATCGAGGAGGTGGCTTCTGCGTGTCCTCGACGGATAGGTACCTATTCACTAGCTGTACAATAACTTCCGACTTGGATGAGTCATTCTGCGCCACGTGCAACATTTTGTTTAACGTGTTGCGTTGATTCGATTTCGTGTTAGTTTCGTCTAGTAGGTGCTTCAGTAGATTCCAGGTTCCTCCTTTTCTCATTCGGCCGTCTATAGAGTTGCAAACCTCATCCAACTGTTGCTTAGAGACGGTTTTGCAGTGCTCCTCTATCGCTCGATTGGTTTCGGCAATTTTCTTTCTCAGCCTACGGTTGAGTCTCTGACCCTTCCATCGGTTGAGCAGAGATTGTTTAGCTTCGATGAGGTGCGCCAATCGGCTGTCCATCTTGTCGATGGGGAGATCTGTTAGCACCTCTTTAGTTGCGGCGCCAACGTCCTCCCTTAGTTGTGCGGTCCATTGTTCCAAGCTTAGGTTGACTTCTCCAATCACCCTTTTCTTTCTGATTTTACGGAATTCGTCCCAGTCCACGACCGAAAATTTGCGTAGTCTCTTCTGCGTAATCCGTAAGTTAATCATTAATATATTATGATCACTACCCAAGTCTTGGTTCAAGTTAGCCCAGGTGGGTTCCGTTGTGTTGCGAAAAAAAGTCCACAAAAATGCCGTACTAAATATTCGTAGTATCTGTGAACTCCAGTGCATTTTTTGTCTATGACCGCTGAAGCCAGCCTGCAGCAAGCCTTCTTAAATTGTGTAGTCGCCAACGTACCTGTTACCACTTCAGCAGTATTTGCCTGCGACCACGGAAGTGTATTCAGCTTCTGTTAACGTTCTTAGAGGCCTTTGAGCCTGTGAACTCCTGAGGTGAATTTTTGTCGGTGACCACTGAAGGACGGCAAGTATCTTGTAACTTCCGGCGTTTGTGAACTAAGTTTGAGTCTGTGCTGAAGCAAGCGTCTAGTAACTGCTTTTGCTTTTGTACTTGTGTAGTGTTTGTGTATGTAACTGCTGAAATAATCGCAATGCTATTAAAGCCCAATGTATCTCAAATTTTTAGTAATTTATACTTTGTGCGACCACTGAAGCAAGCCTGCAGAAAGCCCGGGGCAACTTGCTTGATGGCTAAGACACCTGTGAACTTTACAGCAAATTTTGCATTTCTGTGCGTGCAAACGCTGAAGTGAGCCAGCCTGCAATGACCTCCTACTAACTTCCTTTGTGCCCTCCACCTTTTCAGAGGGCTTTTAAAAGTTCTTTTACTGGTCGAGCTGCATCTGAAAATATTTGCTCAGCTGGAATTGTCTCATCACTACTCGAAAGTGTCAATGTTTGCTCTAGTGACCTTTACAGAAATTTGGCAATAATGCATAGCGCATTTTCACTATAAATGGGTGACCATATATCCGCTGTTTGTGTCCGTGACCGCTGAACTAGTCTCAGGTAACTTCGTTAACGCCTAATGTAGTTGTGACATCTTTCGCATTATTTGGGTTAGTGTCTGCAACTAAAAAAAAAAGCCGGCAGATCCCATGCCCTGTGGGAATTGATGTTATCCGAACCAGTGTGTGGGGAGCCGACGAAATGTGAGCACCAAGAAGTAGGTGGCTGTTCTCAGGTGTCCTCAGGAGTCCTCAGGAGTGCTCAGGAGTCTCTTTCGCTACGCCGAAGAGACCATAAGGCGGAAGCCTTAGTCATGCTCATGGCTATGACTTCGACCATCAACCTTTAGCCTTTTCCTTCACTTAGTACCACATCTGAGCCCATTCAATTGATTTTTTAGTGTTAATCTTTTGTTGCTGAGTCATTTTCATTTTTGCTGAGTCATGGTCATGACTATGACTTCTACCACTATTCCTTCACTTAGTACCCACGTACAAATCCATTTCAGTTGCTTTTGAGTGCTAATATTTTTTCGCTGGGTCATTGTCGTTTTTTCGGAGTCACGGTCATGACTATGACTTCTACCACCATCCTTTTGTGTTTCCTTCACTTAGTACCCAAGTCCGTACCCAAGCCTGATAACTTCCGTAGTGGCCTCACCACGAGTTCTTAGGCTTTGTTGCTAGCCAGAGTGCATTTGTAAACATTTTAATTGCTGCACTTTTTTACTGGCCATGTTGCGTCATAACCTCCATTGGCTGAGCTTGTAAGATCAAATTATTGAGTCCTATTTGTTTACATTGATGTGTTTAACTGAAAACTGCTGAGTGCATGTAAAAGTTGAACTTGTGATCCTCGTGCAGCCATTTTATTGAAATAAATGTATTTTTAGCGCTATTGTCAAATGATTCAGCAGGCTGCAGAACTTAGTTCTGCAGCTTTTTTCCTGCTCGCACAGAAAGGTCTAGCTTGCATGTCCTGACTGAATATAGTTTGTTCTATATGTTTTGATTTAATGCATTTTTATGAAGTTGTATGTAAAGTATTAGTTTAACGTAGAAGGGAATCACGTGCACATTGCAGCTAAGCACTGTGCATATAATTCCTTCCTGCGGTAAACTAATGAATTACATAGAACTTGATAAAAATCTATTCAATCAGAACGTATAGTATAAACAATCAGTCAGGACATGCGAGGTATACATAGTTTATTTGTTAATGGGATGTTGGTAAATGTAGCAGGCCTGCTGCACGGCTAGGGCACATTCTAAGGAATGTCCCTATATTGTAATTTAGGATCAATATGGACGTCCTGTGGATGTCCTAAATCTAAAAACACCAATCCCACAAACGTCCTTTGGACGACTTCTAACACAAGATGTCCTACATCCTGACAAAAATGTCCTTAGGACGTACCCGGGATGATACACTAAGAAATATTCATATCTAAACATCCCTTGGATGTCCCAACATCCCATAAAGACATTCGAGGGACGTTTCTAGGATCCCTAATTCGCGTGCATGGGACGATCCCATTGACGTCCAAAGGTGATCCAC
Source organism: Dermacentor silvarum (assembly GCF_013339745.2). Taxonomy (NCBI): domain Eukaryota; kingdom Metazoa; phylum Arthropoda; class Arachnida; order Ixodida; family Ixodidae; genus Dermacentor; species Dermacentor silvarum. Next base: position 104,420,904 of record NC_051162.1, on the reverse strand, counting down.
GTAATTTTTACGTATGTCTTACGGACGTTGAAATGGCCGCGCACTCGGATTGCGTCATAGTTCTCATGGACTCTCAGACGGCATGAGAAATTATTCCAGGGCCAAAGTTTCCAGGGCCGCACATCACATTCTGAATGGAGCGCACGAGCTCCCACCACACATACAAATCGTGTAGACTCCGGGGCATGACTCTTTACGCGACAGTCAGCAGGCACACGACAACGCCCGAACGCATGCACACCGGGAGCCGCGAGATGACTGCGCCGAGCAGCTCCATCCAGAGCCCATACCATTAACCTACATGCACATCCTACAACACTATCGCCTTTCACGAAGAACACTACCGCCATCGCATAATGCTCTGACGCGAGAGGAAGCCGTAATATGGTGAAAACTCTATACAAACACATATACACATTTGAGTCTACCACGCCATACACCCTGCGCGGTATTCCTATAAATGTCCACACTGCGATCAATGCGCAACGCTTTACCACATGGTATGGGCTTGCGCTAACACACCACAGCTCACACCCATAACAAACCCCACCACACGGCAATGGGAGGAAGCGCTGTCCAGCTCCGGCTCGACGGACCAGCTCAACCTGGTCAACCGAGCGAGAAGGGCAGCTAAGGCCGCTGGACTCCTGCACTGAGGGGACCACCCACTGCAGAGTGGAGGAGCTACCCACGCTCGCGTGCTCTTTTGATTGAAGTTTATTCTCTCTCTCTCCCGTTTCGGACGTCTGGTAGACATCTGTAGGACGTTGGTGGTGCAATGAAGTCCTCCTCTTCGAGTAGACCAGCTCATTAACTAGAATTGGGCTATCTGCCACAGGAAACATTAAATAAATTTTGAAAGTGTTTGCTGAAACACCCTGTATGTACGAAATTGAATAGTTTATGAATAAATACGGTTTCTGTAAAAACAGCCTTATTTAAGTGTTAGAAAATGTTATACGGCTGCGATCACGTGTCCTTCCCAATGTCGCGACATAACCTCAGGTTAAGTCAGGAGGCGCACGGTTACGGCCGATGCTCTGGTAAAGTAAACTGTGCGTCGATGAAGTGCCTCAAGAAAAATTATTTACCAATTGCAAAGGGAGCAGTCATATACTGGGAAACATATTGAAGTTTGTAATTTAGTTGAAGGCCACTGAATCTTTGAATGCAACTATTGGAAACAAACAGCTTCCCTGGAAATTGCATTGTGATCCAAGGTGGCATAATTCTGCTTTACATTTATTCAGAACCCCAGGTAGTCAAAATTAATCCGGAGTCCTCCTCTACGGCGTGCCTCATAATCAGAACTGATTTTGGCACGTAAAACCCCAGAAAGAAGAATAAGTACATTCATTCAGAGCTACCTATGCCTCTGATGAACCAGGCTCTACATACTCCCTGCTTTTTTCCTACATATACCCTAAACTTCTCTTGCCTATCACGATCGCTAGACAGTAAACGCTCCAAACTGCTTTGAACCCCAATGCTACGGTGAGGTCAACGTGTTCCCTACAGTTCTTGCTTGATGAACATCTTGGCATTCATTTATATTTTTATACCGTTACAGCACTACCCGAAGTGGCCAATTTCACCTTAGTAGCGGCTGATAATCACTATATCACCCTGGCATGGGATCAACCTCGGAGGAGCATTGACTACTACTTGCTTGACGTCACTGGTGGGACTGGTTATGAAAATGACAGTCTTCAGAAACAACGTGCGGGAACCTGTAGCAATGGCACCTTCATTCGCGCTGAACAGACACAAGTCACCTGTGGCCCTTTCGACGCCTGCTCGAACCTTAGTGTGACTATTCGCACGCACACAACAGGACCACCAGAGCGTACATCAATGGGTACCACCTTTAAGGAACTTTTAATCAGGGCTCAGGGTTAGTAGAACTTTCGTTTTTATTTAGGTAGGCGCTTTATAGTTGTAATTTTTATGATTTTCATATTACTGTGCAACTGCAGATTGCTTATTATGCTTGACCTCACCGAATGTTCCGGCCTGCTGCACTGTTAAAAAAGTTGGCACCCTTTGGGGCTTATCTCGTGCCACAATAATAATCAGCATCTGCCTTGGCCGCATTTCCTTTCTTTAACGCTGCGAGCCTAGAAGTTCCAAGTCAGGAACGAAATGCGCATTATCAGCGTGACATAACATTCTCGATAACAAAGTATCAAGCGCTGAGTTTTCGAGAAAGAAAACGCAAGCAAGGCAGAGGACAACTATTGCTGTGGGCCAAATATAAGCCCCAAAGGGTGCCAGGCTTTTTAAGAGTGTGTTTGATTTCTTATATTGCATCTCCACCACAATACCCTGCAATACAAGGCAAAGCCTGCAAGTAATGCCACCTGAAAGGAAGTTTTTCAGATGTGAAGTTTTCGAAATATATTCTTAGATTGACGCTTATCTAGTTAGGAACATATCGAAATGTGAAGATTTCGTTGCGATAAATACGCAGGCTTGGCTTTGACCGCAACTCGAAGTACAATATGGTGGTTAACGTAAGCTGCTTTCCAAATGATGTGTCATCATAGAGCCCGTGTCCGCAATCATGACTTCCACCAAAGTGTGTCTATTGTCGAAACGCAACCTTGTATAATTTCGAAGTGTTCTCCGTACCGAAAAGCTACGTTTAACGAGGAAGACAAGGGTTGACCTACCGGTCCTTTTTTTTTGTCAGTTTCAGTAGTGCCACTTCCTTGTGCAGCTGTATAAATCCTGTGGAAATTTTGCTCCGCCGCATCGGACAAAACCGACACAATTACAGCAGCATTTCTCATATGTGTCTTATGAAAGAAAGTAAATTCTCAACAAAGAACCCGCGTGCAACCAATATAGACAATACGGCATCGCAAGCAGAAGAAGCGCGAGTAGACATCGGAGAGAAGATAGGATGACGAAGTAGGTTGTATTTATTATGGTGTAAAACAACGAATGCTCAGTTGATAAAATGCGCCGAATGCAGTCCCACAAACAGGTAAATAACACTGTGTTATAATTCAAAAGTAATTGCAGCTGCAATGCTAGAACAAATATGATACTTCGTGTAACACATTTTGAAGTGTTCAACCATTTGTAAATAGCGAAAGGTCCAGCTGTCCCTGAAAATTCTCCTGCGGTTGCCCAAGTATGCACATAATAAAGATGCCCCACAAATGTAATCGTATTAAGAACAGGGTTTTTTCGACATTACTTGAGAGCAGGTTTGTCTTATCAGGCAGCCGAAGGTATTCTATGCACCTTTGCTATTTTGCATGAGACCATGAAATGCAACAAGAATGCATCGCAGTAATTCGTGCACTTCTCCAGGGGAAATATCCCTCGAAAACGGGTCTGATCGACCAAGCGTTATTTCCGACATTTTCACTCTTCAGAGCCAAGTGAGCCCAAGAGCATCACCATGGTCGCCAAGTCCCCATCCATGACGAGACTGCTATGGGAACCACCAAAACGCATACATGGCCTAGTGGACGTGTACACAGTTAAAGTGTGCGAGACGTTTTCAGAATGTGACCAAAAGCAGAACATGAGTGACTGCATTGAGCACGAGGTTTCGGACACCTGGCTGGACTTTGACAGCAAAGAAGACACCCCGTACTGCGTCCTGATGTACAGTTAGTGCACGATGTGGCGGCAAAGTCCTCACTAGCCTTCCAGCGGTGCAAGAAGTGAGAACGCCTCTTTTCTGTGAGTTATTTTACTTAATGCTTAGAGAAAATCTAAGGGCGAGGTATTTTGGGAGGTTAAAATGTAAACTGTCCTGATAATCTATTGCTCGCTGCGCATTGCGGATGCGGCAACGAAAGAAACATTATTATTATCGTAAATATAAACAAAAGTGTATAACTCGGAGGTCTGGTCAACCATTTATTGCGCAAAGACTGTTCCACCATAAGAAAAAAAATACTTATTGACCTTTATTTGTGGCTACGCTTGATAGACTTCTACAAAGATTTGTAGAATGTTCATGTAGATATGACTCTATTAGAATAGTTAGTAAGTAGTAGTTGGTCTACTTAACGTACTACAGATGAAAAGTCGCTCCA